>NW_028270139.1:180952785-181159943 GCF_037043375.1 Chiloscyllium plagiosum
CACCTGACCTGCACATCTTTGGACTGTCCATCTACAGTATTCACAGTATCCATCTACAGTATTCACAGGATCCACCACAGTATCCATCTACAGTATTCACAGTATCCATCACAGAATCCGTCACAGTATTCACAGTATCCAGCACAGTATTCAAAGTATCCATCTACAGTATTCACAGTATCCATCACAGTATTCCATCACAGTATCCATCACAGTATCCATCACAGTATCCACCACAGTATCCATCACAGTATCCATCACAGTATTCCATCACAGTATCCATCACAGTATCCATCACAGTATCCACCACAGTATCCATCACAGTATCCATCACAGTATTCACAGTATCCATCACAGTATCCGTCCACAGTATTCAAAGTATCCATCTACAGTATTCACAGTATCCATCTACAGTATTCACAGTATCCACCACAGTATCCATCTACAGTATTCACAGAATCCATCACAGAATCCATCACAGAATCCATCACAGAATCCATCACAGAATCCATCACAGAATCCATCACACTATCCATCACAGAATCCATCACAGTGTCCATCACAGTATCCATCACAGTATTCAGCACAGTATTCACAGTATCCATCTACAGTATTCACAGTATCCATCGCAGTATTTACAGTATCCATAACAGTATCCATCTACAGTATTCACAGTATCCATCGCAGTATTTACAGTATCCATAACAGTATTCCATCTACAGTATTCCATCTACAGTATTCACAGTATTCACAGTATCCATCACAGTATCCATCGCAGTATTCACAGTATCCATCGCAGTATTCCATCACAGTATTCACAGTATCCATCACAGTATTCCATCACAGAATTCCATCACAGTATTCCATCACAGTATTCCATCTACAGTATTCACAGTATTCATCACAGTATTCACAGTATCCATCACAGTATCCAACACAGTATTCACAGTATTCCATCACAGTATTCACAGTATCCATCACAGTATCCATCGCAGTATTCACAGTATCCATCGCAGTATTCCATCACAGTATTCACAGTATCCGTCTACAGTATTCACAGTATCCATCACAGTATTCACAGTATCCATCACAGAATCCATCACAGTATCCATCTACAGTATTCACAGTATCCATCACAGTATCCACCACAGTATCCATCACAGTATTCACAGTATCCATCACAGAATCCATCACAGTATCCATCACAGTATCCACAGTAGTCACAGTATCCAACACAGTATTCACAGCATCCATCTACAGTATTCACAGAATCCATCACAGAATCCATCATAGAATCCATCACACAATCCATCATAGAATCCATCACAGTATCCATCACAGTATTCAGCACAGTATTCACATTATCCATCACAGTATCCATCTACAGTATTCACAGTATCCATCTACAGTATTCACAGTATCCACCACAGTATCCACCTACAGTATTCAAAGAATCCATCACAGTATCCATCACAGTATCCATCACAGAATCCATCACAGTATCCATCACAGTATCCATCACAGTATCCATCACAGTATCCATCACAGTATTCAGCACAGTATTCAGCACAGTATTCACAGTATCCATCGCAGTATTTACAGTATCCATAACAGAATCCATCTACAGTATTCACAGTATCCATCGCAGTATTTACAGTATCCATAACAGAATCCATCTACAGTATTCACAGTATCCATCGCAGTATTTACAGTATCCATAACAGTATCCATCTACAGTATTCACAGTATCCATCTACAGTATTCACAGTATCCATCACAGTATTCACAGTATCCATCACAGTATTCCATCCACAGTATTCCATCTACAGTATTCCATCTACAGTATTCCATCTACAGTATTCCATCTACAGTATTCACAGTATTCACAGTATCCATCGCAGTATTCACAGTATGCATCGCAGTATCCATCACAGTATTCACAGTATCCATCACAGTATTCCATCACAGTATTCCATCACAGTATTCACAGTATTCATCACAGTATCCAACACAGTATTCCATCACAGTATTCACAGTATCCATCACAGTATTCCATCACAGTATTCCATCACAGTATTCCATCACAGTATTCCATCTACAGTATTCACAGTATTCATCACAGTATTCACAGTATCCATCACAGTATTCCATCACAGTATTCCATCTACAGTATTCACAGTATTCATCACAGTATTCACAGTATCCATCACAGAATTCACAGTATCCATCAAAGTATCCAACACAGTATTCACAGTATTCATCACAGTATTCACAGTATCCATCACAGAATTCACAGTATCCATCAAAGTATCCAACACAGTATTCACAGTATCCATCGCAGTATTCCATCACAGTATTCACAGTATCCATCACAGTATTCCATCACAGTATTCCATCACAGTATTCACAGTATCCATCACAGTATTCCATCACAGTATTCCATCACAGTATTCCATCACAGTATTCCATTACAGTATCCATCACAGTATTCACAGTATCCATCACAGTATTCCATCACAGTATTCCATCACAGTATTCCATCACAGTATCCATCACAGTATTCACAGTATCCATCACAGTATTCCATCACAGTATTCCATCACAGTATTCACAGTATCCATCACAGTATTCCATCACAGTATTCCATTACAGTATCCATCACAGTATTCACAGTATTCCATCACAGTATTCCATCACAGTATTCCATCACAGTATTCACAGTATCCATCACAGTATTCCATCACAGTATTCCATCACAGTATCCCATCACAGTATCCCATCACAGTATCCATCGCAGTATTCACAGTATCCATCACACTATTCCATCTACAGTATTCACAGTATCCATCACAGTATTCCATCTACAGTATTCACAGTATCCATCACAGTATTCCATCTACAGTATTCACAGTATCAATCACTATATTCACAGTATCCATCACAGTATCCATTCACAGTATTCACAGTATCCATCACAGTATTCACAGTATCCATCACAGAATCCATCACAGTATTCACAGTTTCCATCACAGTATTCACAGAATCCATCACAGAATCCATCACAGTATCCATCACAGTATCCATCACAGTATCCATCTACAGTATTCACAGTATCCATCACCGTATTCACAGTATCCATCACCGTATTCACAGTATCCATCACAGTATCCATCTACAGTATTCACAGTATCCGTCTACAGTATTCAAAGTATCCATCTACAGTATTCACAGTATCCATCTACAGTATTCACAGTATCCACCAATGTATCCATCTACAGTATTCACAGAATCCATCACAGAATCCATCACAGAATCCATCACAGTATCCATCACTGTATTCCATCACTGTATTCCATCACTGTATTCCATCACTGTTTTCCATCACTGTATTCCATCACTGTATTCCATCACTGTATTCCATCACTGTATTCCATCACAGTATCCCATCACAGTATCCATCACAGTATTCACAGTATCCATTACAGTATTCCATCACAGTATTCCATCACAGTATTCACAGTATTCCATCACAGTATCCCATCACAGTATCCATCACAGTATTCACAGTATCCATCACAGTATTCCATCACAGTATCCATCACAGTATCCATCACAGTATTCACAGTATCCATCTACAGTATTCACAGTATCCATCACAGTATTCAAAGTATCCATCTACAGTATTCACAGTATCCATCACAGTATTCATCACACTCTCCATCACAGTATTCGCAGTATTCCATCACAGTATCCACAGTATCCATCGCGGTATCCACAGCATCCACCACAGTATCCATCTACAGTATTCACAGTATCCATCGCCTATTCACAGTATCCATCACAGTATCCCATCACAGTATCCATCACAGTATCCATCACAGTATTCCATATCTGTATTCCATCACAGTATTCCCTCACAGTATTCCATCACAGTATCCATCACAGTATTCACAGTATCCATCACAGTATTCCATCACAGTATTCCATCACAGTATTCACAGTATTCATCACAGTATCCAACACAGTATTCCATCACAGTATTCACAGTATCCATCACAGTATTCCATCACAGTATTCCATCACAGTATTCCATCACAGTATTCCATCTACAGTATTCACAGTATTCATCACAGTATTCACAGTATCCATCACAGTATTCCATCACAGTATTCCATCACAGTATTCCATCTACAGTATTCACAGTATTCATCACAGTATTCACAGTATCCATCACAGAATTCACAGTATCCATCAAAGTATCCAACACAGTATTCACAGTATTCATCACAGTATTCACAGTATCCATCACAGAATTCACAGTATCCATCAAAGTATCCAACACAGTATTCACAGTATCCATCGCAGTATTCCATCACAGTATTCACAGTATCCATCACAGTATTCCATCACAGTATTCCATCACAGTATTCACAGTATCCATCACAGTATTCCATCACAGTATTCCATCACAGTATTCCATCACAGTATTCCATTACAGTATCCATCACAGTATTCACAGTATCCATCACAGTATTCCATCACAGTATTCCATCACAGTATTCCATCACAGTATCCATCACAGTATTCACAGTATCCATCACAGTATTCCATCACAGTATTCACAGTATCCATCACAGTATTCCATCACAGTATTCCATTACAGTATCCATCACAGTATTCACAGTATTCCGTCACAGTATTCCATCACAGTATTCCATCACAGTATTCACAGTATCCATCACAGTATTCCATCACAGTATTCCATCACAGTATCCCATCACAGTATCCCATCACAGTATCCATCGCAGTATTCACAGTATCCATCACACTATTCCATCTACAGTATTCACAGTATCCATCACAGTATTCCATCTACAGTATTCACAGTATCCATCACAGTATTCCATCTACAGTATTCACAGTATCAATCACTATATTCACAGTATCCATCACAGTATCCATTCACAGTATTCACAGTATCCATCACAGTATTCACAGTATCCATCACAGAATCCATCACAGTATTCACAGTTTCCATCACAGTATTCACAGAATCCATCACAGAATCCATCACAGTATCCATCACAGTATCCATCACAGTATCCATCACAGTATCCATCTACAGTATTCACAGTATCCATCACCGTATTCACAGTATCCATCACCGTATTCACAGTATCCATCACAGTATCCATCTACAGTATTCACAGTATCCGTCTACAGTATTCAAAGTATCCATCTACAGTATTCACAGTATCCATCTACAGTATTCACAGTATCCACCAATGTATCCATCTACAGTATTCACAGAATCCATCACAGAATCCATCACAGAATCCATCACAGTATCCATCACTGTATTCCATCACTGTATTCCATCACTGTATTCCATCACTGTATTCCATCACTGTATTCCATCACTGTATTCCATCACTGTATTCCATCACAGTATCCCATCACAGTATCCATCACAGTATTCACAGTATCCATCACAGTATTCCATCACAGTATCCATCACAGTATTCACAGTATTCCATCACAGTATCCCATCACAGTATTCACAGTATCCATTACAGTATTCCATCACAGTATTCCATCACAGTATTCACAGTATTCCATCACAGTATCCCATCACAGTATCCATCACAGTATTCACAGTATCCATCACAGTATTCCATCACAGTATCCATCACAGTATCCATCACAGTATCCATCACAGTATTCCATCACAGTATTACATCACAGTATTCCATCACAGTATTCCACAGTATTCCATCACAGTATCCCACAGTATTCCATCACAGTATCCATCACAGTATTCACAGTATTCCATCACAGTATCCATCTACAGTATTCACAGTATCCATCACCGTATTCACAGTATCCATCACAGTATTCACAGTATCCATCACGGTATTCACAGTATCCATCACAGTATCCGTCCACAGTATTCAAAGTATCCATCTACAGTATTCACAGTATCCATCTACAGTATTCACAGTATCCACCACAGTATCCATCTACAGTATTCACAGAATCCATCACAGAATCCATCACAGTATCCATCACAGAATCCATCACAGTATCCATCACAGAATCCATCACAGAATCCATCACAGAATCCATCACACTATCCATCACAGTATCCATCACAGTGTCCATCACAGTATCCATCACAGTATCCATCACAGTATCCATCACAGTATTCAGCACAGTATTCACAGTATCCATCTACAGTATTCACAGAATCCATCACAGAATCCATCACAGTATCCATCACAGAATCCATCACAGTATCCATCACAGAATCCATCACAGAATCCATCACAGAATCCATCACACTATGCATCACAGTATCCATCACAGTATCCATCACAGCATCCATCACAGTATCCATCACAGTATTCAGCACAGTATTCACAGTATCCATCTACAGTATTCACAGTATCCATCGCAGTTTTTACAGTATCCATAACAGTATCCATCTACAGTATTCACAGTATCCATCGCAGTATTTACAGTATCCATAACAGTATTCCATCTACAGTATTCCATCTACAGTATTCACAGTATTCACAGTATCCATCACAGTATCCATCGCAGTATTCACAGTATCCATCGCAGTATTCCATCACAGTATTCACAGTATCCATCACAGTATTCCATCACAGAATTCCATCACAGTATTCCATCACAGTATTCCATCTACAGTATTCACAGTATTCATCACAGTATTCACAGTATCCATCACAGTATCCAACACAGTATTCACAGTATTCCATCACAGTATTCACAGTATCCATCACAGTATCCATCGCAGTATTCACAGTATCCATCGCAGTATTCCATCACAGTATTCACAGTATCCGTCTACAGTATTCACAGTATCCATCACAGTATTCCATCTACAGTATTCCATCTACAGTATTCCATCTACAGTATTCCATCTACAGTATTCACAGTAGCCATCACAGTATCTATCGCAGTATTCACAGTATCCATCGCAGTATTCCATCACAGTATTCACAGTATCCATCACAGTATTCCATCACAGAATTCCATCACAGTATTCCATCACAGTATTCCATCACAGTATTCCATCACAGTATTCCATCACAGTATTCCATCTACAGTATTCACAGTATTCATCACAGTATTGACAGTATCCATCACAGTATCCAACACAGTATTCACAGTATTCCATCACAGTATTCACAGTATCCATCACAGTATTCCATCACAGTATTACATCACAGTATTCCATCTACAGTATTCACAGTATTCACAGTATCAAATCACAGTATTCACAGTATCCATCACAGTATTCCATCACAGTATTCCATCACAGTATTCACAGTGTTCATCGCAGTATTCACAGTATCCATCACAGAATTCACAGTATCCATCAAAGTATCCAACACAGTATTCACAGTATTCACAGTATTCACAGTATCCATCACAGAATTCACAGCATCCATCATAGTATCCAACACAGTATTCACTGTATCCATCGCAGTATTCCATCACAGTATTCACAGTATCCATCACTGTATTCCATCACTGTATTCCATCACTGTATTCCATCACTGTATTCCATCACTGTATTCCATCACTGTATTCCATCACTGTATTCCATCACTGTATTCCATCACAGTATCCCATCACAGTATCCATCACAGTATTCACAGTATCCATCACAGTATTCCATCACAGTATCCATCACAGTATTCACAGTATTCCATCACAGTATCCCATCACAGTATTCACAGTATCCATTACAGTATTCCATCACAGTATTCCATCACAGTATTCACAGTATTCCATCACAGTATCCCATCACAGTATCCATCACAGTATTCACAGTATCCATCACAGTATTCCATCACAGTATCCATCACAGTATCCATCACAGTATCCATCACAGTATTCCATCACAGTATTACATCACAGTATTCCATCACAGTATTCCACAGTATTCCATCACAGTATCCCACAGTATTCCATCACAGTATCCATCACAGTATTCACAGTATTCCATCACAGTATCCATCTACAGTATTCACAGTATCCATCACCGTATTCACAGTATCCATCACAGTATTCACAGTATCCATCACGGTATTCACAGTATCCATCACAGTATCCGTCCACAGTATTCAAAGTATCCATCTACAGTATTCACAGTATCCATCTACAGTATTCACAGTATCCACCACAGTATCCATCTACAGTATTCACAGAATCCATCACAGAATCCATCACAGTATCCATCACAGAATCCATCACAGTATCCATCACAGAATCCATCACAGAATCCATCACAGAATCCATCACACTATGCATCACAGTATCCATCACAGTATCCATCACAGCATCCATCACAGTATCCATCACAGTATTCAGCACAGTATTCACAGTATCCATCTACAGTATTCACAGTATCCATCGCAGTTTTTACAGTATCCATAACAGTATCCATCTACAGTATTCACAGTATCCATCGCAGTATTTACAGTATCCATAACAGTATTCCATCTACAGTATTCCATCTACAGTATTCACAGTATTCACAGTATCCATCACAGTATCCATCGCAGTATTCACAGTATCCATCGCAGTATTCCATCACAGTATTCACAGTATCCATCACAGTATTCCATCACAGAATTCCATCACAGTATTCCATCACAGTATTCCATCTACAGTATTCACAGTATTCATCACAGTATTCACAGTATCCATCACAGTATCCAACACAGTATTCACAGTATTCCATCACAGTATTCACAGTATCCATCACAGTATCCATCGCAGTATTCACAGTATCCATCGCAGTATTCCATCACAGTATTCACAGTATCCGTCTACAGTATTCACAGTATCCATCACAGTATTCCATCTACAGTATTCCATCTACAGTATTCCATCTACAGTATTCCATCTACAGTATTCACAGTAGCCATCACAGTATCTATCGCAGTATTCACAGTATCCATCGCAGTATTCCATCACAGTATTCACAGTATCCATCACAGTATTCCATCACAGAATTCCATCACAGTATTCCATCACAGTATTCCATCACAGTATTCCATCACAGTATTCCATCACAGTATTCCATCTACAGTATTCACAGTATTCATCACAGTATTGACAGTATCCATCACAGTATCCAACACAGTATTCACAGTATTCCATCACAGTATTCACAGTATCCATCACAGTATTCCATCACAGTATTACATCACAGTATTCCATCTACAGTATTCACAGTATTCACAGTATCAAATCACAGTATTCACAGTATCCATCACAGTATTCCATCACAGTATTCCATCACAGTATTCACAGTGTTCATCGCAGTATTCACAGTATCCATCACAGAATTCACAGTATCCATCAAAGTATCCAACACAGTATTCACAGTATTCACAGTATTCACAGTATCCATCACAGAATTCACAGCATCCATCATAGTATCCAACACAGTATTCACTGTATCCATCGCAGTATTCCATCACAGTATTCACAGTATCCATCACAGTATTCCATCACAGTATTCTATCACAGTATTCCATCACAGTATTCCATCACAGTATTCACAGTATCCATCACAGTATTCCATCTACAGTATTCACAGTATCCATCACAGTATTCACAGTATCCATCACAGTATTCCATCTACAGTATTCACAGTATCCATCACAGTATCCATCTACAGTATTCACAGTATCCATCACCGTATTCACAGTATCCATCACAGTATTCACAGTATCCATCACGGTATTCCATCACAGTATTCACAGTATTCATCACAGGATTCACAGTATCCAACACAGTATTCACAGTATTCCATCACAGTAATCACAGTATCCATCACAGTATCCATCGCAGTATTCACAGTATCCATCGCAGTATTCCATCACAGTATTCACAGTATCCGTCTACAGTATTCACAGTATCCATCACAGTATTCACAGTATCCATCACAGTATTCCATCTACAGTATTCCATCTACAGTATTCCATCTACAGTATTCACAGTATCCATCGCAGTATTCACAGTATCCATCGCAGTATTCCATCACAGTATTCACAGTATCCATCACAGTATTCCATCACAGAATTCCATCACAGAATTCCATCACAGTATTCCATCACAGTATTCCATCACAGTATTCCATCACAGTATTCCATCTACAGTATTCACAGTATTCATCACAGTATTCACAGTATCCATCACAGTATCCAACACAGTATTCACAGTGTTCATCGCAGTATTCACAGTATCCATCACAGAATTCACAGTATCCATCAAAGTATCCAACACAGTATTCACAGTATTCACAGTATCCATCACAGAATTCACAGCATCCATCATAGTATCCAACACAGTATTCACTGTATCCATCACAGTATTCCATCACAGTATCCATCACAGTATTCCATCACAGTATTCCATCACAGTATCCATCACAGTATCCCATCACAGTATCCATCACAGTATTCACAGTATTCCATCACAGTATTCCATCACAGTATTCCATCACAGTATTCCATCACAGTATTCCATCACAGTATCCATCACAGTATTCACAGTATTCCATCACAGTATTCCATCACAGTATTCCATCACAGTATTCCATCACAGTATTCCATCACAGTATTCCATCACAGTATCCATCACAGTATTCACAGTATCCATCACAGTATTCCATCACAGTATTCACAGTATCCATCACAGTATTCCATCACAGTATTCCATTACAGTATCCATCACAGTATTCACAGTATCCATCACAGTATTCCATCACAGTATTCCATCACAGTATTCCATCACAGTATTCCATCACAGTATTCCATCACAGTATTCACAGTATTCCATCACAGTATTCCATCACAGTATTCACAGTATTCATCACAGTATTCCATCACAGTATCCCATCACAGTATCCCATCACAGTATTCCATCACAGTATTCCATCACAGTATTCCATCTACAGTATTCCATCTACAGTATTCACAGTATTCATCACAGTATTCACAGTATTCCATCACAGTATTCCATCTACAGTATTCACAGTATCCATCACAGTATCCATCTACAGTATTCACAGTATCCATCACCGTATTCACAGTATCCATCACAGTATTCACAGTATCCATCACGGTATTCCATCACAGTATTCACAGTATTCATCACAGTATTCACAGTATCCATCACAGTATCCAACACAGTATTCACAGTATTCCATCACAGTATTCACAGTATCCATCACAGTATCCATCGCAGTATTCACAGTATCCATCGCAGTATTCCATCACAGTATTCACAGTTTCCGTCTACAGTATTCACAGTATCCATCACAGTATTCACAGTATCCATCACAGTATACCATCTACAGTATTCCATCTACAGTATTCCATCTACAGTATTCACAGTATCCATCACAGTATCCATCGCAGTATTCACAGTATCCATCGCAGTATTCCATCACAGTATTCACAGTATCCATCACAGTATTCCATCACAGAATTCCATCACAGTATTCCATCACAGTATTCCATCACAGTATTCCATCTACAGTATTCACAGTATTCATCACAGTATTCACAGTATCCATCACAGTATCCAACACAGTATTCACAGTATTCCATCACAGTATTCACAGTATCCATCACGGTATTCCATCACAGTATTCCATCACAGTATTCCATCTACAGTATTCACAGTATCAAATCACAGTATTCACAGTATCCATCACAGTATTCCATCACAGTATTCCATCACAGTATTCCATCTACAGTATTCACAGTGTTCATCGCAGTATTCACAGTATCCATCACAGAATTCACAGTATCCATCAAAGTATCCAACACAGTATTCACAGTATTCACAGTATCCATCACAGAATTCACAGCATCCATCATAGTATCCAACACAGTATTCACTGTATCCATCGCAGTATTCCATCACAGTATTCACAGTATCCATCACAGTATTCCATCACAGTATTCACAGTATCCATCACAGTATTCCATCACAGTATTCCATCACAGTATCCATCACAGTATTCACAGTATCCATCACAGTATTCCATCTACAGTATTCACAGTATCCATCACAGTATTCACAGTATCCATCACAGTATTCCATCTACAGTATTCACAGTATCCATCACAGTATTCCATCTACAGTATTCCATCTACAGTATTCACAGTATTCACAGTATCCATCACAGTATCCATCGCAGTATTCACAGTATCCATCGCAGTATCCATCACAGTATTCACAGTATCCATCACAGTATTCCATCACAGTATTCCATCACAGTATTCACAGTATTCATCACAGTATCCAACACAGTATTCCATCACAGTATTCACAGTATCCATCACAGTATTCCATCACAGTATTCCATCACAGTATTCCATCACAGTATTCCATCACAGTATTCCATCTACAGTATTCACAGTATTCATCACAGTATTCACAGTATCCATCACAGTATTCCATCACAGTATTCCATCACAGTATTCCATCTACAGTATTCACAGTATTCATCACAGTATTCACAGTATCCATCACAGAATTCACAGTATCCATCAAAGTATCCAACACAGTATTCACAGTATTCATCACAGTATTCACAGTATCCATCACAGAATTCACAGTATCCATCAAAGTATCCAACACAGTATTCACAGTATCCATCGCAGTATTCCATCACAGTATTCACAGTATCCATCACAGTATTCCATCACAGTATTCCATCACAGTATTCACAGTATCCATCACAGTATTCCATCACAGTATTCCATCACAGTATTCCATCACAGTATTCCATTACAGTATCCATCACAGTATTCACAGTATCCATCACAGTATTCCATCACAGTATTCCATCACAGTATTCCATCACAGTATCCATCACAGTATTCACAGTATCCATCACAGTATTCCATCACAGTATTCACAGTATCCATCACAGTATTCCATCACAGTATTCCATTACAGTATCCATCACAGTATTCACAGTATTCCGTCACAGTATTCCATCACAGTATTCCATCACAGTATTCACAGTATCCATCACAGTATTCCATCACAGTATTCCATCACAGTATCCCATCACAGTATCCCATCACAGTATCCATCGCAGTATTCACAGTATCCATCACACTATTCCATCTACAGTATTCACAGTATCCATCACAGTATTCCATCTACAGTATTCACAGTATCCATCACAGTATTCCATCTCCAGTATTCACAGTATCAATCACTATATTCACAGTATCCATCACAGTATCCATTCACAGTATTCACAGTATCCATCACAGTATTCACAGTATCCATCACAGAATCCATCACAGTATTCACAGTTTCCATCACAGTATTCACAGAATCCATCACAGAATCCATCACAGTATCCATCACAGTATCCATCACAGTATCCATCACAGTATCCATCTACAGTATTCACAGTATCCATCACCGTATTCACAGTATCCATCACCGTATTCACAGTATCCATCACAGTATCCATCTACAGTATTCACAGTATCCGTCTACAGTATTCAAAGTATCCATCTACAGTATTCACAGTATCCATCTACAGTATTCACAGTATCCACCAATGTATCCATCTACAGTATTCACAGAATCCATCACAGAATCCATCACAGAATCCATCACAGAATCCATCACAGAATCCATCACAGTATCCATCACTGTATTCCATCACTGTATTCCATCACTGTATTCCATCACTGTATTCCATCACTGTATTCCATCACTGTATTCCATCACTGTATTCCATCACAGTATCCCATCACAGTATCCATCACAGTATTCACAGTATCCATCACAGTATTCCATCACAGTATCCATCACAGTATTCACAGTATTCCATCACAGTATCCCATCACAGTATTCACAGTATCCATTACAGTATTCCATCACAGTATTCCATCACAGTATTCACAGTATTCCATCACAGTATCCCATCACAGTATCCATCACAGTATTCACAGTATCCATCACAGTATTCCATCACAGTATCCATCACAGTATCCATCACAGTATCCATCACAGTATTCCATCACAGTATTACATCACAGTATTCCATCACAGTATTCCACAGTATTCCATCACAGTATCCCACAGTATTCCATCACAGTATCCATCACAGTATTCACAGTATTCCATCACAGTATCCATCTACAGTATTCACAGTATCCATCACCGTATTCACAGTATCCATCACAGTATTCACAGTATCCATCACGGTATTCACAGTATCCATCACAGTATCCGTCCACAGTATTCAAAGTATCCATCTACAGTATTCACAGTATCCATCTACAGTATTCACAGTATCCACCACAGTATCCATCTACAGTATTCACAGAATCCATCACAGAATCCATCACAGTATCCATCACAGAATCCATCACAGTATCCATCACAGAATCCATCACAGTATCCATCACAGAATCCATCACAGTGTCCATCACAGCATCCATCACAGTATCCATCACAGTATTCAGCACAGTATTCACAGTATCCATCTACAGTATTCACAGTATCCATCGCAGTTTTTACAGTATCCATAACAGTATCCATCTACAGTATTCACAGTATCCATCGCAGTATTTACAGTATCCATAACAGTATTCCATCTACAGTATTCCATCTACAGTATTCACAGTATTCACAGTATCCATCACAGTATCCATCGCAGTATTCACAGTATCCATCGCAGTATTCCATCACAGTATTCACAGTATCCATCACAGTATTCCATCACAGAATTCCATCACAGTATTCCATCACAGTATTCCATCTACAGTATTCACAGTATTCATCACAGTATTCACAGTATCCATCACAGTATCCAACACAGTATTCACAGTATTCCATCACAGTATTCACAGTATCCATCACAGTATCCATCGCAGTATTCACAGTATCCATCGCAGTATTCCATCACAGTATTCACAGTATCCGTCTACAGTATTCACAGTATCCATCACAGTATTCCATCTACAGTATTCCATCTACAGTATTCCATCTACAGTATTCACAGTAGCCATCACAGTATCTATCGCAGTATTCACAGTATCCATCGCAGTATTCCATCACAGTATTCACAGTATCCATCACAGTATTCCATCACAGTATTCCATCACAGTATTCCATCACAGTATTCCATCACAGTATTCCATCACAGTATTCCATCACAGTATTCCATCTACAGAATTCACAGTATTCATCACAGTATTGACAGTATCCATCACAGTATCCAACACAGTATTCACAGTATTCCTTCACAGTATTCACAGTATCCATCACGGTATTCCATCACAGTATTCCATCACAGTATTCCATCTACAGTATTCACAGTATTCACAGTATCAAATCACAGTATTCACAGTATCCATCACAGTATTCCATCACAGTATTCCATCACAGTATTCCATCTATAGTATTCACAGTGTTCATCGCAGTATTCACAGTATCCATCACAGAATTCACAGTATCCATCAAAGTATCCAACACAGTATTCACAGTATTCACAGTATCCATCACAGAATTCACAGCATCCATCATAGTATCCAACACAGTATTCACTGTATCCATCGCAGTATTCCATCACAGTATTCACAGTATCCATCACAGTATTCCATCACAGTATTCTATCACAGTATTCCATCACAGTATTCCATCACAGTATTCCATCACAGTATTCACAGTATCCATCACAGTATTCCATCTACAGTATTCACAGTATCCATCACAGTATTCACAGTATCCATCACAGTATTCCATCTACAGTATTCACAGTATCCATCACAGTATCCATCTACAGTATTCACAGTATCCATCACCGTATTCACAGTATCCATCACAGTATTCACAGTATCCATCACGGTATTCCATCACAGTATTCACAGTATTCATCACAGGATTCACAGTATCCAACACAGTATTCACAGTATTCCATCACAGTAATCACAGTATCCATCACAGTATCCATCGCAGTATTCACAGTATCCATCGCAGTATTCCATCACAGTATTCACAGTATCCGTCTACAGTATTCACAGTATCCATCACAGTATTCACAGTATCCATCACAGTATTCCATCTACAGTATTCCATCTACAGTATTCCATCTACAGTATTCACAGTATCCATCGCAGTATTCACAGTATCCATCGCAGTATTCCATCACAGTATTCACAGTATCCATCACAGTATTCCATCACAGAATTCCATCACAGAATTCCATCACAGTATTCCATCACAGTATTCCATCACAGTATTCCATCACAGTATTCCATCTACAGTATTCACAGTATTCATCACAGTATTCACAGTATCCATCACAGTATCCAACACAGTATTCACAGTGTTCATCGCAGTATTCACAGTATCCATCACAGAATTCACAGTATCCATCAAAGTATCCAACACAGTATTCACAGTATTCACAGTATCCATCACAGAATTCACAGCATCCATCATAGTATCCAACACAGTATTCACTGTATCCATCACAGTATTCCATCACAGTATCCATCACAGTATTCCATCACAGTATTCCATCACAGTATCCATCACAGTATCCATCACAGTATTCACAGTATTCCATCACAGTATCCCATCACAGTATCCATCACAGTATTCACAGTATTCCATCACAGTATTCCATCACAGTATTCCATCACAGTATCCATCACAGTATTCACAGTATTCCATCACAGTATTCCATCACAGTATTCCATCACAGTATTCCATCACAGTATTCCATCACAGTATTCCATCACAGTATCCATCACAGTATTCACAGTATCCATCACAGTATTCCATCACAGTATTCACAGTATCCATCACAGTATTCCATCACAGTATTCCATTACAGTATCCATCACAGTATTCACAGTATCCATCACAGTATTCCATCACAGTATTCCATCACAGTATTCACAGTATTCCATCACAGTATTCCATCACAGTATTCACAGTATTCATCACAGTATTCCATCACAGTATCCCATCACAGTATCCCATCACAGTATTCCATCACAGTATTCCATTACAGTATTCCATCTACAGTATTCCATCTACAGTATTCACAGTATTCATCACAGTATTCACAGTATTCCATCACAGTATTCCATCTACAGTATTCACAGTATCCATCACAGTATCCATCTACAGTATTCACAATATCCATCACCGTATTCACAGTATCCATCACAGTATTCACAGTATCCATCACGGTATTCCATCACAGTATTCACAGTATTCATCACAGTATTCACAGTATCCATCACAGTATCCAACACAGTATTCACAGTATTCCATCACAGTATTCACAGTATCCATCACAGTATCCATCGCAGTATTCACAGTATCCATCGCAGTATTCCATCACAGTATTCACAGTTTCCGTCTACAGTATTCACAGTATCCATCACAGTATTCACAGGATCCATCACAGTATACCATCTACAGTATTCCATCTACAGTATTCACAGTATCCATCACAGTATCCATCGCAGTATTCACAGTATCCATCGCAGTATTCCATCACAGTATTCACAGTATCCATCACAGTATTCCATCACAGAATTCCATCACAGTATTCCATCACAGTATTCCATCACAGTATTCCATCTACAGTATTCACAGTATTCATCACAGTATTCACAGTATCCATCACAGTATCCAACACAGTATTCACAGTATTCCATCACAGTATTCACAGTATCCATCACGGTATTCCATCACAGTATTCCATCACAGTATTCCATCTACAGTATTCACAGTATTCACAGTATCAAATCACAGTATTCACAGTATCCATCACAGTATTCCATCACAGTATTCCATCACAGTATTCCATCTACAGTATTCACAGTGTTCATCGCAGTATTCACAGTATCCATCACAGAATTCACAGTATCCATCAAAGTATCCAACACAGTATTCACAGTATTCACAGTATCCATCACAGAATTCACAGCATCCATCATAGTATCCAACACAGTATTCACTGTATCCATCGCAGTATTCCATCACAGTATTCACAGTATCCATCACAGTATTCCATCACAGTATTCACAGTATCCATCACAGTATTCCATCACAGTATTCCATCACAGTATCCATCACAGTATTCACAGTATCCATCACAGTATTCCATCTACAGTATTCACAGTATCCATCACAGTATTCACAGTATCCATCACAGTATTCCATCTACAGTATTCACAGTATCCATCACAGTATCCATCTACAGTATTCACAGTATCCATCACCGTATTCACAGTATCCATCACAGTATCCATCTACAGTATTCACAGTATCCGTCTACAGTATTCAAAGTATCCATCTACAGTATTCACAGTATCCATCTACAGTATTCACAGTATCCACCACAGTATCCAGCTACAGTATTCACAGAATCCATCACAGAATCCATCACAGAATCCATCACAGTTTCCATCACAGTATCCATCACAGTATCCATCACAGAATCCATCACAGAATCCACCACAGTATCCATCACAGTATCCATCACAGTATCCATCGCAGAATCCATCGCAGAATCCATCACAGAATCCATCACAGAATCCATCACACTATCCATCACAGTATCCATCACAGTATCCATCACAGTATCCATCACACTATTCACAGTATCCATCTACAGTATTCACAGTATCCATCGCAGTATTTACAGTATCCATAACAGTATCCATCTACAGTATTCACAGTATCCATCGCAGTATTTACAGTATCCATAACAGTATCCATCTACAGTATTCACAGTATCCATCTACAGTATTCACAGTATCCATCACAGTATTCACAGTATCCATCACAGTATTCCATCTACAGTATTCCATCTACAGTATTCCATCTACAGTATTCACAGTATTCACAGTATCCATCGCAGTATTCACAGTATCCATCGCAGTATTCCATCACAGTATTCACAGTATCCATCACAGTATTCCATCACAGTATTCCATCACATTATTCCATCTACAGTATTCACAGTATCCATCACAGTATCCAACACAGTATTCACAGTATTCCATCACAGTATTCACAGTATCCATCACAGTATTCCATCACAATATTCCATCACAGTATTCCAACTACAGTATTCACAGTATTCATCACAGTATTCACAGTATCCATCACAGTATCCATCACAGTATTCCATCACAGTATTCCATCACAGTATTCCATCTACAGTATTCATAGTATTCATCACAGTATTCACAGTATCCATCACAGAATTCACAGTATCCATCAAAGTATCCAACACAGTATTCACAGTATTCATCACAGTATTCACAGTATCCATCACAGAATTCACAGTATCCATCAAAGTATCCAACACAGTATTCACAGTATCCATCGCAGTATTCCATCACAGTATTCACAGTATCCATCACAGTATTCCATCACAGTATTCCATCACAGTATTCCATCACAGTATTCACAGTATCCATCACAGTATTCCATCACAGTATTCACAGTATCCATCACAGTATTCCATCACAGTATTCCATCACAGTATTCCATCACAGTATTCACAGTATCCATCACAGTATTCACAGTATCCATCGCAGTATTCCATCACAGTATTCACAGTATCCATCACAGTATTCCATCACAGTATTCCATCACATTATTCCATCTACAGTATTCACAGTATCCATCACAGTATCCAACACAGTATTCACAGTATTCCATCACAGTATTCACAGTATCCATCACAGTATTCCATCACAATATTCCATCACAGTATTCCAACTACAGTATTCACAGTATTCATCACAGTATTCACAGTATCCATCACAGTATCCATCACAGTATTCCATCACAGTATTCCATCACAGTATTCCATCTACAGTATTCACAGTATTCATCACAGTATTCACAGAATCCATCACAGAATTCACAGTATCCATCACAGTATCCATCACAGTATTCCATCACAGTATTCCATCACAGTATTCCATCACAGTATTCCATCTACAGTATTCACAGTATTCCATCTACAGTATTCACAGTATTCATCACAGTATTCACAGTATCCATCACAGAATTCACAGTATCCATCAAAGTATCCAACACAGTATTCACAGTATTTATCACAGTATTCACAGTATCCATCACAGAATTCACAGTATCCATCAAAGTATCCAACACAGTATTCACAGTATCCATCGCAGTATTCCATCACAGTATTCACAGTATCCATCACAGTATTCCATCACAGTATTCCATCACAGTATTCACAGTATCCATCACAGTATCCATCGCAGTATTCACAGTATCCATCGCAGTATTCCATCACAGTATTCCCAGTATCCATCACAGTATTCCATCACAGTATTCCATCACATTATTCCATCTACAGTATTCACAGTATTCATCACAGTATCCAACACAGTATTCACAGTATTCCATCACAGTATTCACAGTATCCATCACAGTATTCCATCACAATATTCCATCACAGTATTCCAACTACAGTATTCACAGTATTCATCACAGTATTCACAGTATTCCATCACAGTATTCCATCACAGTATTCCATCTACAGTATTCACAGTATTCATCACAGTATCCATCACAGTATCCAACACAGTATTCACAGTATTCCATCACAGTATTCACAGTATCCATCACGGTATTCCATCACAGTATTCCATCACAGTATTCCATCTACAGTATTCACAGTATTCACAGTATCAAATCACAGTATTCACAGTATCCATCACAGTATTCCATCACAGTATTCCATCACAGTATTCCATCACAGTATTCCATCTACAGTATTCACAGTGTTCATCGCAGTATTCACAGTATCCATCACAGAATTCACAGTATCCATCAAAGTATCCAACATAGTATTCACAGTATTCACAGTATCCATCACAGAATTCACAGCATCCATCATAGTATCCAACACAGTATTCACTGTATCCATCGCAGTATTCCATCACAGTATTCACAGTATCCATCACAGTATTCCATCACAGTATTCCATCACAGTATTCACAGTATCCATCACAGTATTCCATCACAGTATTCCATCGCAGTATTCCATCACAGTATTCCATCTACAGTATTCACAGTATTCATCACAGTATTCACAGTATCCATCACAGTATCCAACACAGTATTCACAGTATTCCATCACAGTATTCACAGTATCCATCACAGTATCCATCGCAGTATTCACAGTATCCATCGCAGTATTCCATCACAGTATTCACAGTATCCGTCTACAGTATTCACAGTATCCATCACAGTATTCACAGTATCCATCACAGTATTCCATCTACAGTATTCCATCTACAGTATTCCATCTACAGTATTCACAGTATCCATCACAGTATCCATCGCAGTATTCACAGTATCCATCGCAGTATTCCATCACAGTATTCACAGTATCCATCACAGTATTCCATCACAGAATTCCATCACAGTATTCCATCACAGTATTCCATCACAGTATTCCATCACAGTATTCCATCACAGTATTCACAGTATCCATCACAGTATCCATCACAGTATCCACAGTAGTCACAGTATCCATCACAGTAGCCATGACAGTAGTCACAGTATCCATCACAGTATTCACAGTATCCATCACACTATTCCATCTACAGTATTCACAGTATCCATCACAGTATTCCATCTACAGTATTCACAGTATCCATCACAGTATTCCATCTACAGTATTCACAGTATCAATCACTATATTCACAGTATCCATCACAGTATTCACAGTATCCATCACAGTATTCACAGTATCCATCACAGAATCCATCACAGTATTCGCAGTTTCCATCACAGTATTCACAGAATCCATCACAGAATCCATCACAGTATCCATCACAGTATCCATCACAGTATCACAGTATCGATCACAGCATCATCACAGTATCCATCACAGTATTCACAGTATACAGCACAGTATCCATCTACAGTATTCACAGTATCCATCGCAGTATTTACAGTATCCATCACAGTATCCATCTGCAGTATTCACAGTATCCATCGCAGTATTCACAGTATCCATCACAGTATTCCATCTACAGTATTCACAGTATCCATCACTGTATCCATCTACAGTATTCACAGTATCCATCACCGTATTCACAGTATCCATCACAGTATTCACAGTATCCATCACGGTATTCACAGTATCCATCACAGTATCCATCTACAGTATTCACAGTATCCGTCTACAGTATTCACAGTATCCATCACAGTATCCATCTACAGTATTCAAAGTATCCACCACAGTATCCATCTACAGTATTCACAGAATCCATCACAGTATCCATCACAGTATCCATCACAGAATCCATCACAGAATCCATCACAGAATCCATCACAGAATCCACCACAGTATCCATCACAGTATCCATCACGGTATTCACAGTATCCATCACAGTATCCATCTACAGTATTCACAGTATCCGTCTACAGTATTCAAAGTATCCATCTATAGTATTCACAGTATCCATCTGCAGTATTCACAGTATCCACCACAGTATCCATCACAGTATCCATCACAGTATCCATCACAGTATCCATCACAGAATCCATCACACTATCCATCACAGAATCCATCACACTATCCATCACAGTATCCATCACAGTATTCACAGTATCAATCTACAGTATTCACAGTATCCATCGCAGTATTTACAGTATCCATAACAGTATCCATCTACAGTATTCACAGTATCCATCTACAGTATTCACAGTATCCATCACAGTATTCACAGTATCCATCACAGTATTCCATCTACAGTATTCCATCTACAGTATTCCATCTACAGTATTCCATCTACAGTATTCACAGTATTCACAGTATCCATCACAGTATCCATCGCAGTATTCACAGTATCCATCGCAGTATTCCATCACAGTATTCACAGTATCCATCACAGTATTCCATCACAGTATTCCATCACATTATTCCATCACAGTATTCACAGTATCCATCACAGTATTCCATCACAGTATTCCATCACAGTATTCCATCACAGTATTCCATCATAGAATTCACAGTATTCCATCACAGTATCCCATCACAGTATTCACAGTATCCATCACAGTATTCCATCACAGTATTCACAGTATCCATCACAGTATTCCATCACAGTATTCCATCACAGTATTCCATCACAGTATTCACAGTATCCATCACAGTATTCACAGTATCCATCACAGTATTCCAGCTACAGTATTCCATCTATAGTATTCCATCTACAGTATTCACAGTATTCACAGTATCCATCACAGTATTCCATCACAGTATTCCATCACAGTATTCCATCACAGTATCCCATCACAGTATCCATCACAGTATTCACAGTATCCATCACAGTATTCCATCACAGTATTCCATCACAGTATTCCATCACAGTATTCCATCACAGAATTCACAGTATTCCATCACAGTATTCCATCACAGTATTCACAGTATCCATCACAGTATTCCATCACAGTATTCACAGTATCCATCACAGTATTCCATCACAGTATTCCATTACAGTATCCATCACAGTATTCACAGTATCCATCGCAGTATTTACAGTATCCATAACGGTATCCATCTACAGTATTCACAGTATCCATCACAGTATTCACAGTATCCATCTACAGTATTCCATCTACAGTATTCCATCTACAGTATTCCATCTACAGTATTCACAGTATTCACAGTATCCATCACAGTATCCATCGCAGTATTCACAGTATCCATCGCAGTATTCCATCACAGTATTCACAGTATCCATCACAGTATTCCATCACAGTATTCCATCTACAGTATTCACAGTATTCATCACAGTATTCACAGTATCCATCACAGTATCCAACACAGTATTCACAGTATTCCATCGCAGTATTCACAGTATCCATCACAGAATTCACAGTATCCATCAAAGTATCCAACACAGTATTCACAGTATTCACAGTATTCACAGTATCCATCACAGAATTCACAGTAACCATCAAAGTATCCAACACAGTATTCACAGTATCCATCGCAGTATTCCATCACAGTATTCACAGTATCCATCACAGTATTCCATCACAGTATTCCATCACAGTATTCACAGTATCCATCACAGTATTCCATCACAGTATTCCATCACAGTATCCATCACAGTATTCACAGTATCCATCACAGTATCCATCACAGTATTCCATCACAGTATTCCATCACAGTATTCCATCACAGTATTCACAGTATCCATCACAGTATTCCATCACAGTATTCCATCACAGTATTCACAGTATCCATCACAGTATTCCATCACAGTATTCCATCACAGTATTCCATCACAGTATTCCATCACAGTATCCCATCACAGTATCCATCACAGTATTCACAGTATCCATCACAGTATTCCATCACAGTATTCCATCACAGTATTCCATCACAGAATTCACAGTATTCCATCACAGTATCCCATCACAGTATTCACAGTATCCATCACAGTATTCCATCACAGTATTCACAGTATCCATCACAGTATTCCATCACAGTATTCCATTACAGTATCCATCACAGTATTCACAGTATTCCATCACAGTATTCCATCACAGTATTCCATCACAGTATTCCATCACAGTATTCCATCACAGTATTCACAGTATTCATCACAGTATTCCATCACTGTATTCCATCACAGTATCCCATCACAGTATCCATCACAGTATTCACAGTATCCATCACAGTATTCCATCACAGTATCCATCACAGTATTCACAGTATTCCATCACAGTATCCCATCACAGTATTCACAGTATCCATCACAGCATTCCATCACAGTATTCCATCACAGTATTCCATCACAGTAATTCCATCACAGTATTCACAGTATTCCATCACAGTATCCATCACAGTATTCACAGTATCCATCACAGTATTCCATCACAGTATCCATCACAGTATTCCATCACAGTATTCCACAGTATTCCATCACAGTATCCATCACAGTATTCACAGTATTCCATCACAGTATTCATCTACAGTATTCACAGTATCCATCTACAGTATTCAGAGTATCCATCACAGTATCCATCTACAGTATTCACAGTATCCATCACCGTATTCACAGTATCCATCACAGTATTCACAGTATCCATCACAGTATTCACAGTATCCATCACAGTATCCGTCTACAGTATTCAAAGTATCCATCTACAGTATTCACAGTATCCATCTACAGTATTCACAGTATCCACCACAGTATCCATCTACAGTATTCACAGAATCCATCACAGAATCCATCACAGTATCCATCACAGTATCCATCACAGAATCCATCACAGAATCCACCACAGTATCCATCACAGTATCCATCACAGAATCCATCACAGTATCCATCACAGTATCCATCACAGTATCCATCACAGTATTCAGCACAGTATTCAGCACAGTATTCACAGTATCCATCTACAGTATTCACAGTATCCATCGCAGTATTTACAGTATCCATAACAGTATCCATCTACAGTATTCACAGAATCCATCACAGTATCCATCACAGTATCCATCACAGTATCCATCACAGTATCCATCACAGTATCCATCACAGAATCCATCACACTATCCATCACACTATCCATCAAAGTAGCCATCACAGTATCCATCACAGTATCCATCACAGTATTCAGTACAGTATTCAGCACAGTATTCACAGTATCCATCTACAGTATTCACAGTATCCATCGCAGTATTTCCAGTATCCATAACAGTATCCATCTACAGTATTCACAGTATCCATCGCAGTATTTACAGTATCCATAACGGTATCCATCTACAGTATTCACAGTATCCATCACAGTATTCACAGTATCCATCTACAGTATTCCATCTACAGTATTCCATCTACAGTATTCCATCTACAGTATTCCATCTACAGTATTCACAGTATTCACAGTATCCATCACAGTATCCATCGCAGTATTCACAGTATCCATCGCAGTATTCCATCACAGTATTCACAGTATCCATCACAGTATTCCATCACAGTATTCCATCTACAGTATTCACAGTATTCATCACAGTATTCACAGTATCCATCACAGTATCGAACACAGTATTCACAGTATCCATCTACAGTATTCACAGTATCCATCACAGTATCCATCACAGTATCCATCACAGTATCCATCACAGTATCCATCACAGTATCCACAGTAGTCACAGTATCCATCACAGTATCCATGACAGTAGTCACAGTATCCATCACAGTATTCCATCTACAGTATTCACAGTATCCATCACAGTATTCCATCTACAGTATTCACAGTATCCATCACAGTATTCCATCTACAGTATTCACAGTATCCATCACAGCATCATCACAGTATCCAGCACAGTATCCATCTACAGTATTCACAGTATCCATCGCAGTATTTACAGTATCCATCACAGTATCCATCTGCAGTATTCACAGTATCCATCGCAGTATTTACAGTATCTATCACAGTTTCCATCTGCAGTATTCACAGTATCCATCGCAGTATTCACAGTATCCATCTACAGTATTCACAGTATCCATCACGGTATTCACAGTATCCATCATGGTATCCATCTACAGTATTCACAGTATCCATCACAGTATTCACAGTATCCATCACAGTATTCACAGTATACACCTACAGTATTCACAGTATCCATCCACAGTATTCACAGTATCCATCACAGTATCCATCACAGTATCCATCACAGTATCCATGATAGTAGTCACAGTATCCATCACAGTATTCACAGTATCCATCACAGTATTCCATCTACAGTATTCACAGTATCAATCACTGTATTCACAGTATCCATCACAATATCCATCACTGTATTCACAGTATCCAGCACAGTATCCATCTACAGTATTCACAGTATCCATCTGCAGTATTCACAGTATCCATCGCAGTATTCACAGTATCCATCACAGTATTCACAGTATCCATCACAGTATCCATCTACGGTATTCACAGTATCCATCACAGTATCCATCTACAGTATTCACAGTATCCATCACAGTATCCATCTACAGTATTCACAGTATCCATCTACAGTATTCACAGTATCCATCTACAGTATCCATCACAGTATTCACAGTATCCATCACGGTATTCACAGTATCCATCACACTATTCCATCTACAGTATTCACAGTATCCATCACAGTATTCCATCTACAGTATTCCATCTACAGTATTCACAGTATCAATCACTATATTCACAGTATCCATCACAGTATCCATCACAGTATTCACAGTATCCATCACAGAATCCATCACAGTATTCAAAGTTTCCATCACAGTATTCACAGAATCCATCACAGTATCCATCACAGTATCACAGTATCGATCACATCATCATCTCAGTATCCATCACAGTATTCACAGTATCCAGCACAGTATCCATCTACAGTATTCACAGTATCCATCGCAGTATTTACAGTATCCATCACAGTATCCATCTACAGTATTCACAGTATCCATCGCAGTATTCACAGTATCCATCACAGTATTCCATCTACAGTATTCACAGTATCCATCACAGTATCCATCTACAGTATTCACAGTATCCATCACCGTATTCACAGTATCCATCACAGTATTCACAGTATCCATCACGGTATTCACAGTATCCATCACAGTATCCATCACAGTATCCATCTACAGTATTCACAGTATCCGTCTACAGTATTCAAAGTATCCATCTACAGTATTCACAGTATCCACCACAGTATCCATCTACAGTATTCACAGAATCCATCACAGAATCCATCACAGAATCCATCACAGAATCCATCACAGAATCCATCACAGAATCCATCACACTATCCATCACAGAATCCATCACACTATCCATCACAGTATCCATCACAGTATCCATCACAGTATCCATCACAGTATCCATCACAGAATCCATCACACTATCCATCACAGTATCCATCACAGTATCCATCACAGTATCCATCACAGAATCCATCACACTATCCATCACAGTATCCATCACAGTATCCATCACAGTATCCACCACAGTATCCATCACAGTATCCATCTACAGTATTCACAGTATCCATCGCAGTATTCACAGTATCCATCACAGTATTCCATCTACAGTATTCACAGTATCCATCACAGTATCCATCTACAGTATTCACAGTATCCATCACCGTATTCACAGTATCCATCACAGTATTCACAGTATCCATCACGGTATTCACAGTATCCATCACAGTATCCATCACAGTATCCATCTACAGTATTCACAGTATCCGTCTACAGTATTCAAAGTATCCATCTACAGTATTCACAGTATCCACCACAGTATCCATCTACAGTATTCACAGAATCCATCACAGAATCCATCACAGAATCCATCACAGAATCCATCACAGAATCCATCACAGAATCCATCACAGAATCCATCACAGAATCCATCACACTATCCATCACAGAATCCATCACACTATCCATCACAGTATCCATCGCAGTATCCATCACAGTATCCATCACAGTATCCATCACAGAATCCATCACACTATCCATCACAGTATCCATCACAGTATCCATCACAGTATCCATCACAGTATCCATCACAGAATCCATCACACTATCCATCACAGTATCCATCACAGTATCCATCACAGTATCCACCACAGTATCCATCACAGTATCCATCACAGTATTCAGCACAATATTCACAGTATCCATCTACAGTATTCACAGTATCCATCGCAGTATTTACAGTATCCATAACAGTATCCATCTACAGTATTCACAGTATCCAGCGCAGTATTTACAGTATCCATAACAGTATCCATCTACAGTATTCACAGTATCCATCTACAGTATTCACAGTATCCATCACAGTATTCACAGTATCCATCACAGTATTCCATCTACAGTATTCCATCTACAGTATTCCATCTACAGTATTCCATCTACAGTATTCCATCTACAGTATTCACAGTATTCACAGTATCCATCACAGTATCCATCGCAGTATTCACAGTATCCATCGCAGTATTCCATCACAGTATTCACAGTATCCATCACAGTATTCCATCACAGTATTCCATCACATTATTCCATCTACAGTATTCACAGTATTCATCACAGTATTCACAGTATCCATCACAGTATCCAACACAGTATTCACAGTATTCCATCACAGTATTCACAGTATCCCTCACAGTATTCCATCACAGTATTCCAACTACAGTATTCACAGTATTCATCACAGTATTCACAGTATCCATCACAGTATTCACAGTATCCATCACAGTATTCCATCACAGTATTCCATCACAGTATTCCATCACGGTATTCCATCTACAGTATTCACAGTATTCATCACAGCATTCACAGTATCCATCACAGAATTCACAGTATCCATCAAAGTATCCAACACAGTATTCACAGTATTCATCACAGTATTCACAGTATCCATCACAGAATTCACAGTATCCATCAAAGTATCCAACACAGTATTCATAGTATCCATCGCAGTATTCCATCACAGTATTCACAGTATCCATCACAGTATTCCATCACAGTATTCACAGTATCCATCACAGTATTCACAGTATCCATCACAGTATTCCATCACAGTATTCCATCACAGTATTCCATTACAGTATCCATCACAGTATTCACAGTATCCATCACAGTACTCCATCACAGTATCCATCACAGTATTCCATCACAGTATTCACAGTATCCATCACAGTATTCCATCACAGTATTTCATCACAGTATCCATCACAGTATTCACAGTATCCATCACAGTATTCCATCACAGTATTCACAGTATTCCATCACAGTATTCCATCACAGTATTCCATCACAGGATTCCATTACAGTATCCATCACAGTATTCACAATATCCATCACAGTATTCCATCACAGTATTCCATCACAGTATTCAAAGTATCCATCACAGTATTCCATCACAGTATTCCATCACAGTATTCCATCACAGTATCCCATCACAGTATCCATCACAGTATTCACAGTATCCATCACAGTATTCACAGTATCCATCACAGTATTCCATCTACAGTATTCCATCTACAGTATTCCATCTACAGTATTCCATCTACAGTATTCACAGTATTCACAGTATCCATCACAGTATCCATCGCAGTATTCACAGTATCCATCGCAGTATTCCATCACAGTATTCACAGTATCCATCACAGTATTCCATCACAGTATTCCATCACATTATTCCATCTACAGTATTCACAGTATTCATCACAGTATTCACAGTATCCATCACAGTATTCCATCACAGTATCCATCACAGTATTCCATCACAGTATTCACAGTATCCATCACAGTATTCCATCACAGTATTTCATCACAGTATCCATCACAGTATTCACAGTATCCATCACAGTATTCCATCACAGTATTCCATCACATTATTCCATCTACAGTATTCACAGTATTCATCACAGTATTCACAGTATCCATCACAGTATCCAACACAGTATTCACAGTATTCCATCACAGTATTCACAGTATCCATCACAGTATTCCATCACAGTATTCCAACTACAGTATTCACAGTATTCATCACAGTATTCACAGTATCCATCACAGTATTCACAGTATCCATCACAGTATTCCATCACAGTATTCCATCACAGTATTCCATCACAGTATTCCATCACAGTATTCCATCTACAGTATTCACAGTATTCATCACAGCATTCACAGTATCCATCACAGAATTCACAGTATCCATCAAAGTATCCAACACAGTATTCACAGTATTCATCACAGTATTCACAGTATCCATCACAGAATTCACAGTATCCATCAAAGTATCCAACACAGTATTCATAGTATCCATCGCAGTATTCCATCACAGTATTCACAGTATCCATCACAGTATTCCATCACAGTATTCCATCACAGTATTCCATCACAGTATTCACAGTATCCATCACAGTATTCACAGTATCCATCACAGTATTCCATCACAGTATTCCATCACAGTATTCCATTACAGTATCCATCACAGTATTCACAGTATCCATCACAGTATTCCATCACAGTATCCATCACAGTATTCCATCACAGTATTCACAGTATCCATCACAGTATTCCATCACAGTATTTCATCACAGTATCCATCACAGTATTCACAGTATCCATCACAGTATTCCATCACAGTATTCACAGTATTCCATCACAGTATTCCATCACAGTATTCCATCACAGTATTCCATTACAGTATCCATCACAGTATTCACAATATCCATCACAGTATTCCATCACAGTATTCCATCACAGTATTCAAAGTATCCATCACAGTATTCCATCACAGTATTCACAGAATTCATCACAGTATTCCATCACAGTATTCCATCACAGTATTCCATCACAGTATCCCATCACAGTATCCATCACAGTATTCACAGTATCCATCACAGTATTCCATCACAGTATCCATCACAGTACTCACAGTATTCCAACACAGTATCCCATCACAGTATTCACAGTATCCATCACAGTATTCCATCACAGTATTCCATCACAGTATTCCATCACAGTATTCACAGTATTCCATCACAGTATCCCATCACAGTATCCATCACAGTATTCCATCACAGTATCCATCACAATATTCTATCACAGTATTCCATCACAGTATCCATCACAGTATTCACAGTATTCCATCACAGTATCCCAACACAGTATCCATCTACAGTATTCACAGTATCCATCGCAGTATTCACAGTATCCATCACAGTATTCCATCCACAGTATTCACAGTATCCATCACAGTATCCATCTACAGTATTCACAGTATCCATCACCGTATTCACAGTATCCATCACAGTATTCACAGTATTCCATCACAGTATTCCATCACAGTATTCCATCACAGTATCCATCACAGTATTCACAGTATCCATCACAGTATTCCATCACAGTATTCCATCACAGTATTCACAGTATCCATCACAGTATTCCATCACAGTATTCACAGTATTCATCACAGTATTCCATCACAGTATTCCATCACAGTATCCCATCACAGTATCCATCACAGTATCCATCACAGTATTCACAGTACCCATCACAGTATTCCATCACAGTATCCATCACAGTATTCCATCACAGTATTCCATCACAGTATCCATCACAGTATTCACAGTATTCCAACACAGTATCCCATCACAGTATTCACAGTATCCATCACAGTATTCCATCACAGTATTCCATCACAGTATTCCATCACAGTATTCCATCACAGTATCCATCACAGTATTCACAGTATTCCATCACAGTATCCCATCACAGTATCCATCACAGTATTCACAGTATCCATCACAGTATTCCATCACAGTATCCATCACAATATGCTATCACAGTATTCCATCACAGTATCCCATCACAGTATCCATCTACAGTATTCACAGGATCCATCGCAGTATTCACAGTATCCATCACAGTATTCCATCGACAGTATTCACAGTATCCATCGACAGTATTCACAGTATCCATCACCGTATTCACAGTATCCATCACAGTATCCCATCACAGTATCCATCTACAGTATTCACAGTATCCATCGCAGTATTCACAGTATCCATCACAGTATTCCATCGACAGTATTCACAGTATCCATCACAGTATCCATCTACAGTATTCACAGTATCCATCACTGTATTCACAGTATCCATCACAGTATTCACAGTATCCATCACGGTATTCACAGTATCCATCACAGTATCCATCTACAGTATTCACAATATCCATCACAGTATCCGTCTACAGTATTCAAAGTATCCATCCACAGTATTCACAGTATCCATCTACAGTATTCACAGTATCCACCACAGTATCCATCTCCAGTATTCACAGAATCCATCACAGAATCCATCACAGAATCCATCACAGAATCCATCACAGAATCCATCACAGAATCCATCACAGAATCCATCACAGTATCCATCACAGTATCCATCACAGTAGCCATCACAGTAGCCATCACAGTATCCATCACAGTATCCATCACAGTATCCATCACAGTATCCATCACAGTATTCAGCACAGTATTCACAGTATCCATCTACAGTATTCACAGTATCCATCGCAGAATTTCCAGTATCCATAACAGTATCCATCTACAGTATTCACAGTATCCATCGCAGTATTGACAGTATCCATCACAGTATTCCATCTACAGTATTCCATCTACAGTATTCCATCTACAGTATTCACAGTATTCACAGTATCCATCACAGTATCCATCGCAGTATTCACAGTATCCATCGCAGTATTCCATCACAGTATTCACAGTATCCATCACAGTATTCCATCACAGTATTCCATCTACAGTATTCACAGTATTCATCACAGTATTCACAGTATCCATCACAGTATCCAACACAGTATTCACAGTATTCCATCACAGTATTCACAGTATCCATCACAGTATTCCATCACAGTATTCCATCACAGTATTCCATCACAGTATTCCATCTACAGTATTCACAGTATTCATCACAGTATCAATTCACAGTATTCACAGTATCAATCACAGTATTTCATCACAGTATTCCATCACAGTACTCCATCTACAGTATTCACAGTATTCATCACAGTATTCACAGTATCCATCACAGAATTCACAGTATCCATCAAAGTATCCAACACAGTATTCACAGTATTCATCACAGTATCCATCACAGAATTCAAAGTATCCATCAAAGTATCCAACACAGTATTCACAGTATCCATCGCAGTATTCCATCACAGTATTCACAGTATTCCATCACAGTATTCCATCACAGTATTCCATCACAGTATTCCATCACAGTATTCCATCACAGTATTCCATCACAGTATTCACAGTATCCATCACAGTATTCCATCACGGTATTCACAGTATCCATCACAGTATTCCATCACAGTATTCCATCACAGTATCCCATCACAGTATCCATCACAGTATTCACAGTATTCCATCACAGTAGTCACAGTATCCATCACAGTATTCCATCACAGTATTCCATCACAGTATTCCATCACAGTATTCCATTACAGTATCCATCACAGTATTCACAGTATCCATCACAGTATTCCATCACAGTATTCCATCACAGTATTCACAGTATCCATCACAGTATTCCATCACAGTATTCACAGTATCCATCACAGTATTCCATCACAGTATTCCATCACAGTATCCCATCACAGTATTCACAGTATTCCATCACAGTATTCCATCACAGTATCCATCACAGTATCCATCACAGTATTCCATCACAGTATCCCATCACAGTATCCCATCACAGTATCCCATCACAGTATTCCATCACAGTATTCCATCACAGTATCCATCTACAGTATTCACAGTATCCATCACAGTATTCCATCACAGTATTCCATCACAGTATTCCATCACAGTATCCCATCACAGTATTCACAGTATCCATCACAGTATTCCATCACAGTATTCCATCACAGTATCCATCACAGTATTCACAGTATTCCATCACAGTATCCCATCACAGTATCCCATCACAGTATTCCATCACAGTATTCCATCACAGTATTCCATCACAGTATCCATCTACAGTATTCACAGTATCCATCACAGTATTCCATCACAGTATTCCATCACAGTATTCCATCACAGTATTCCATCACAGTATCCCATCACAGTATCCATCACAGTATTCACAGTATCCATCACAGTATTCCATCACAGAATTCCATCACAGTATTCCATCACAGTATTCACAGTATCCATCACAGTATTCCATCACAGTATTCCATCACAGTATTCCATCACAGTATTCACAGTATCCATCACAGTATTCCATCACGGTATTCACAGTATCCATCACAGTATTCCATCACAGTATTCCATCACAGTAATCCATCACAGTATCCATCACATTATTCACAGTATCCATCACAGTATTCCATCACAGTATTCACAGTATCCATCACAGTATTCCATCACAGTATTCCATGACAGTATTCCATTACAGTATCCATCACAGTATTCACAGTATCCATCACAGTATTCCATCACAGTATTCCATCACAGTATTCCATCACAGTATTCACAGTATCCATCACAGTATTCCATCACAGTATTCACAGTATCTATCACAGTATTCCATCACAGTATTCCATCAGAGTATTCCATCACAGTATCCCATCACAGTATCCATCACAGTATTCACAGTATCCATCACAGTATTCCATCACAGTATTCCATCACAGTATTCCATCACAGTATTCTATCACAGTATCCATCACAGTATTCACAGTATTCCATCACAGTATCCCATCACAGTATTCCATCACAGTATTCACAGTATCCATCACAGTATTCCATCACAGTATTCCATCACAGTATTCCATCACAGTATTCCATGAACAGTATTCACAGTATTCCATCACAGTATCCCATCACAGTATCCATCACAGTATTCACAGTATCCATCACAGTATTCCATCACAGTATCCATCACAGTATTCCATCACAGTATTCCATCACAGTATTCCATCATAGTATCCATCACAGTATTCACAGTATTCCATCACAGTATCCCATCACAGTATCCATCACAGTATTCACAGTATCCATCACAGTATTCCATCACAGTATCCATCACAATATTCTATCACAGTATTCCATCACAGTATCCCATCACAGTATCCATCTACAGTATTCACAGTATCCATCGCAGTATTCACAGTATCCATCATAGTATTCCATCTACAGTATTCACAGTATCCATCACAGTATCCATCTACAGTATTCACAGTATCCATCACCGTATTCACAGAATCCATCACAGTATTCACAGTATCCATCACGGTATTCACAGTATCCATCACAGTATCCATCTACAGTATTCACAGTATCCATCACAGTATCCGTCTACAGTATTCAAAGTATCCATCTACAGTATTCACAGTATCCATCTACAGTATTCACAGTATCCACCACAGTATCCATCTACAGTATTCACAGAATCCATCACAGTATCCATCACAGTATCCATCACAGAATCCATCACAGAATCCATCACAGTATCCATCACAGTATCCATCACAGTATCCATCACAGTATCCATCACAGTATCCATCACAGTATCCATCACAGTATCCATCACAGTATCCATCACAGTATTCAGCACAGTATTCAGCACAGTATTCACAGTATCCATCTACAGTATTCACAGTATCCAACGCAGTATTTCCAGTATCCATAACAGTATCCAACTACAGTATTCACAGTATCCATCGCAGTATTTACAGTATCCATAACGGTATCCATCTACAGTATTCACAGTATCCATCTACAGTATTCACAGTATCCATCACAGTATTCACAGTATCCATCACAGTATTCCATCTACAGTATTCCATCTACAGTATTCCATCTACAGTATTCACAGTATTCACAGTATCCATCACAGTATCCATCGCAGTATTCACAGTATCCATCGCAGTATTCCATCACAGTATTCACAGTATCCATCACAGTATTCCATCACAGTATTCCATCACAGTATTCCATCTACAGTATTCACAGTATTCATCACAGTATTCACAGTATCCATCACAGTATCCAACACAGTATTCACAGTATTCCATCACAGTATTCACAGTATCCATCACAGTATTCCATCACAGTATTCCATCACAGTATTCCATCACAGTATTCCATCACAGTATTCCATCTACAGTATTCACAGTATTCATCACAGTATTCACAGTATCAAATCACAGTATTCACAGTATCCATCACAGTATTTCATCACAGTATTCCATCACAGTATTCCATCTACAGTATTCACAGTATTCACAGTATCCATCACAGAATTCACAGTATCCATCAAAGTATCCAACACAGTATTCACAGTATTCAACACAGTATTCACAGTATCCATCAAAGTATCCAACACAGTATTCACAGTATCCATCGCAGTATTCCATCACAGTATTCACAGTATCCATCACAGTATTCCATCACAGTATTCCATCACAGTATTCATAGTATCCATCACAGTATTCCATCACAGTATTCCATCACAGTATTCACAGTATCCATCACAGTATTCACAGTATCCATCACAGTATTCACAGTATCCATCACAGTATTCCATCACAGAATTCCATCACAGTATTCCATCACAGTATTCCATCACAGTATTCCATCACTGTATTCCATCACAGTATTCACAGTATCCATCACAGTATTCCATCACAGTATTCCATCACAGTATTCACAGTATCCATCACAGTATTCCATCACGGTATTCACAGTATCCATCACAGTATTCCATCACAGTATTCCATCACAGTATTCCATCACAGTATTCCATCACAGTATTCCATCACAGTATTCACAGTATCCATCACAGTATTCCATCACAGTATTCACAGTATCCATCACAGTATTCCATCACAGTATTCCATCACAGTATTCCATTACAGTATCCATCACAGTATTCACAGTATCCATCACAGTATTCCATCACAGTATTCCATCACAGTATTCCATCACAGTATTCACAGTATCCATCACAGTATTCCATCACAGTATTCACAGTATCCATCACAGTATTCCATCACAGTATTCCATCACAGTATTCCATCACAGTATTCCATCACAGTATTCCATCACAGGATCCCATCACAGTATTCACAGTATCCATCACAGTATTCCATCACAGTATTCCATCACAGTATTCCATCACAGTATCCCATCACAGTATTCCATCACAGTATTCACAGTATCCATCACAGTATTCCATCAGTATTCCATCACAGTATTCCATCACAGTATTCCATCACAGTATTCCATCACAGTATCCATCACAGTATTCACAGTATTCCATCACAGTATCCCATCACAGTATCCATCACAGTATTCACAGTATCCATCACAGTATTCCATCACAGAATTCCATCACAGTATTCCATCACAGTATTCACAGTATCCATCACAGTATTCCATCACAGTATTCCATCACAGTATTCACAGTATCCATCACAGTATTCCATCACAGTATTCCATCACAGTATTCCATCACAGTATTCCATCACAGTATTCCATCACAGTATTCCATCACAGTATTCCATCACAGTATCCATCACAGTATTCACAGAATCCATCACAGTATTCCATCATAGTATTCCATCACAGTATTCCATCACAGTATTCCATCACAGTATTCCATCACAGTATTCACAGTATTCCATCACAGTATTCCATCTACAGTATTCACAGTATCAAATCACAGTATTCACAGTATCCATCACAGTATTCCATCACAGTATTCCATCACAGTATTCCATCACAGTATTCCATCACAGTATTCCATCTACAGTATTCACAGTATTCATCACAGTATTCACAGTATCCATCACAGAATTCACAGTATCCAAAGTATCCAACACAGTATTCACAGTATCCATCACAGTATTCACTGTATCCATCACAGAATTCACAGTATCCATCAAAGTATCCAACACAGTATTCCATCACAGTATTCCATCACAGTATTCACAGTATCCATCACAGCATTCCATCACAGTATTTCATCGCAGTATTCCATCACAGTATTCCATCACAGTATTCCATTACAGTATTCACAGTATTCCATCACAGTATCCCATCACAGTATCCATCACAGTATTCACAGTATCCATCACAGTATTCCATCACAGTATCCATCACAGTATTCCATCACAGTATCCCATCACAGTATCCCATCACAGTATTCCATCACAGTATTCCATCACAGTATCCATCACAGTATTCACAGTATTCCATCACAGTATCCATCACAGTATCCACAGTATTCCATCACAGTATTCCATCACAGTATTCCATCACAGTATTCCATCACAGTATTCCATCACAGTATCCCATCACAGTATCCATCACAGTATTCCATCAGAGCATCATCACAGTATCCATCACAGTATCCATCACAGTATTCACAGTATCCATCACAGTATTCACAGTATTCCATCACAGTATCCATCACCGTATTCACAGTATTCACAGTATCCATCACGGTATTCACAGTATCCATCACGGTATTCGCAGTATCCATCACAGTATTCCATCACAGAATTCCATCACAGTATTCCATCACAGTATTCCATCACAGTATTCCATCACAGTATTCACAGTATCCATCACAGTATTCCATCACAGTATTCACAGTATCCATCACAGTATTCCATCACGGTATTCACAGTATCCATCACAGTATTCCATCACAGTATTCCATCACAGTATTCCATCACAGTATTCACAGTATCCATCACAGTATTCCATCACAGTATTCCATCACAGTATTCCATTTCAGTATCCATCACAGTATTCACAGTATCCATCACAGTATTCACAGTATCCATCACAGTATTCCATCACAGTATTCACAGTATCCATCACAGTATTCCATCACAGTATTCCATCACAGTATTCCATCACAGTATTCCATCACAGTATCCCATCACAGTATCCCATCACAGTATCCCATCACAGTATCCATCACAGTATTCACAGTATCCATCACAGTATTCCATCACAGTATTCCATCACAGTATTCCATCACAGTATTCCATCACAGTATCCATCACAGTATTCACAGTATTCCATCACAGTATCCCATCACAGTATTCCATCACAGTATTCACAGTATCCATCACAGTATTCCATCACAGTATTCCATCACAGTATTCCATCACAGTATCCATCACAGTATTCACAGTATTCCATCACAGTATCCCATCACAGTATCCATCACAGTATTCACAGTATCCATCACAGTATTCCATCACAGTATCCATCACAGTATTCCATCACAGTATTCCATCACAGTATTCCATCACAGTATTCACAGTATTCCATCACAGTATCCCATCACAGTATCCATCACAGTATTCACAGTTTCCATCACAGTATCCCATCACAGTATTCCATCACAGTATTCCATCACAGTATTCCATCACAGTATTCCATCACAGTATTCCATCTACAGTATTCACAGTATTCATCACAGTATTCACAGTATCCATCACAGAATTCACAGTATCCATCAAAGTATCCAACACAGTATTCACAGTATTCATCACAGTATTCACAGTATCCATCACAGAATTCACAGTATCCATCAAAGTATCCAACACAGTATTCACAGTATCCATCACAGTATTCCATCACAGTATTCCATCACAGTATTCCATCACAGTATTCACAGTATCCATCACAGTATTCCATCACAGTATTTCATCACAGTATTCCATCACAGTATTCCATCACAGTATTCCATCACAGTATCAATCACTGTATTCACAGTATCCATCACAGTATCCATCACTGTATTCACATTATCCAGCACAGTATCCATCTGCAGTGTTCACAGTATCCATCGCAGTATTCACAGTATCCATCACAGTATTTCATCACAGTATTTCATCACAGTATTCCATCACAGTATTCCATCACAGTATTCCATCACAGTATTCCATCTACAGTATTCACAGTATTCATCACAATATTCACAGTATTCCATCACAGAATTCACAGTATCCATCAAAGTATCCATCACAGTATTCACAGTATCCATCACAGTATTCCATCACAGTATTCCATCACAGTATTCCATCCCAGTATTCCATCACAGTATTCACAGTATCCATCACAGTATTCCATCACAGTATTCCATCACAGTATTCCATTACAGTATTCACAGTATTCCATCACAGTATCCCATCACAGTATCCATCACAGTATTCACAGTATCCATCACAGTATTCCATCACAGTATCCATCACAGTATTCATCACAGTATTCCATCACAGTATTCCATCACAGTATTCCATCACAGTATCCATCACAGTATTCACAGTATTCCATCACAGTATCCACAGTATTCCATCACAGTATTCCATCACAGTATTCCATCACAGTATTCACAGTATTCCATCACAGTATCCCATCACAGTATCCATCACAGTATTCCATCAGAGCATCATCACAGTATCCATCACAGTATCCATCACAGTATTCACAGTATCCATCACAGTATTCACAGTATTCCATCACAGTATCCATCACCGTATTCACAGTATTCACAGTATCCATAACGGTATTCGCAGTATCCATCATGGTATCCATCTACAGCATTCACAGTATCCATCACAGTATCCATCACAGTATTCACAGTATCCATCACGGTATTCACAGTATCCACCAACAGTATTCACAGTATCCATCTACAGTATCCATCACAGTATCCATCACAGTATCCATCACAGTATCCACAGTAGTCACAGTATCCATCACAGTATCCAGGATAGTAGTCACAGTATCCATCACAGTATTCCATCTACAGTATTCACAGTATCAATCACTGTATTCACAGTATCCATCACAGTATCCATCACTGTATTCACATTATCCAGCACAGTATCCATCTGCAGTGTTCACAGTATCCATCGCAGTATTCACAGTATCCATCACAGTATTTCATCACAGTATTTCATCACAGTATTCCATCACAGTATTCCATCACAGTATTCCATCACAGTATTCCATCTACAGTATTCACAGTATTCATCACAATATTCACAGTATTCCATCACAGAATTCACAGTATCCATCAAAGTATCCATCACAGTATTCACAGTATCCATCACAGTATTCCATCACAGTATTCCATCACAGTATTCCATCCCAGTATTCCATCACAGTATTCACAGTATCCATCACAGTATTCCATCACAGTATTCCATCACAGTATTCCATCACAGTATTCCATCACAGTATCCATCACAGTATTCACAGTATCCATCACAGTATTCCATCACAGTATTCACAGTATCCATCACAGTATTCCATCACAGTATTCCATCACAGTATTCCATCACAGTATTCCATCACAGTATTCCATCACAGTATTCCATCACAGTATTCACAGTATTCCATCACAGTATTCACAGTATCCCATCACAGTATTCCATCACAGTATTCCATCACAGTATTCCATTACAGTATTCACAGTATTCCATCACAGTATTCCATCACAGTATTCACAGTATTCCATCAAAGTATTCCATCACAGTATTCACAGTATTCATCACAGTATTCCATCACAGTATCCCATCACAGTATCCACCACAGTATTCACAGTATCCATCACAGTATTCCATCACAGTATCCATCACAGTATTCCATCACAGTATTCCATCACAGTATTCCATCACAGTATCCATCACAGTATTCACAGTATTCCATCACAGTATCCCATCACAGTATTCACAGTATCCATCACAGTATTCCATCACAGTATTCCATCACAGTATCAATCACAGTATTCACAGTATTCCATCACAGTATCCCATCACAGTATCCATCACAGTATTCACAGTATCCATCACAGTATTCCATCACAGTATCCATCACAGTATCCATCACAGTATCCATCACAGTATCCATCACAGTATCCATCACAGTATTCCATCACAGTATTCAATCACAGTATCCATCACAGTATTCACAGTATTCCATCACAGTATCCCATCACAGTATCCATCTCCAGCATTCACAGTATCCATCGCAGTATTCACAGTATCCATCACAGTATTCCATCTACAGTATTCACAGTATCCATCACAGTATCCATCTACAGTATTCACAGTATCCATCACCGTATTCACAGTATCCATCAAAGTATTCACAGTATCCATCCCAGTATTCACAGTATTCCATCACAGTATTCCATCACAGTATTCCATCACAGTATTCACAGTATTCCATCACAGTATTCCATCACAGTATTCCATCACAGTATTCCATCACAGTATTCCATCACAGTATCCATTACAGTATTCACAGTATCCATCACAGTATTCCATCACAGTATTCCATCACAGTATTCACAGTATCCATCACAGTATTCCATCACAGTATTCACAATATTCCATCACAGTATCCATCACAGTATTCCATCACAGTATTCCATCACAGTATTCCATCACAGTATTCCATCACAGTATCCATCACAGTATTCACAGTATCCATCACAGTATTCCATCACAGTATCCATCACAGTATCCATCACAGTATCCATCACAGTATCCATCACAGTATTCCATCACAGTATTCAATCACAGTATCCATCACAGTATTCACAGTATTCCATCACAGTATCCCATCACAGTATCCATCTCCAGCATTCACAGTATCCATCGCAGTATTCACAGTATCCATCACAGTATTCCATCTACAGTATTCACAGTATCCATCACAGTATCCATCTACAGTATTCACAGTATCCATCACCGTATTCACAGTATCCATCAAAGTATTCACAGTATCCATCCCAGTATTCACAGTATTCCATCACAGTATTCCATCACAGTATTCACAGTATTCCATCACAGTATTCCATCACAGTATTCCATCACAGTATTCCATCACAGTATTCCATCACAGTATCCATCACAGTATTCACAGTATTCCATCACAGTATTCCATCACAGTATTCACAGTATCCATCACAGAATTCCATCACAGTATTCACAGTATCCATCATAGTATTCCATCACAGTATTCACAGTATTCCATCACAGTATCCATCACAGTATTCCATCACAGTATTCCATCACAGTATTCCATCACAGTATTCCATCACAGTATCCATCACAGTATTCCATCACAGTATCCCATCACAGTATCCATCACAGTATTCACAGTATCCACCACAGTATTCCATCACAGTATTCCATCACAGTATTCCATCACAGTATCCATCACAGTATTCACAGTATTCCATCACAGTATTCCATCACAGTATCCATCACAGTATTCCATCAGAGCATCATCACAGTATCCATCACAGTATCCATCACAGTATTCACAGTATCCATCACAGTATTCACAGTATTCCATCACAGTATACATCACCGTATTCACAGTATTCACAGTATCCATCACGGTATTCACAGTATCCATCACGGTATTCGCAGTATCCATCATGGTATCCATCTACAGTATTCACAGTATCCATCACAGTATCCATCACAGTATTCACAGTATCCATCACGGTATTCACAGTATCCACCAACAGTATTCACAGTATCCATCTACAGTATCCATCACAGTATCCATCACAGTATCCATCACAGTATCCACAGTAGTCACAGTATCCATCACAGTATCGAGGATAGTAGTCACAGTATCCATCACAGTATTCCATCTACAGTATTCACAGTATCAATCACTGTATTCACAGTATCCATCACAGTATCCATCACTGTATTCACATTATCCAGCACAGTATCCATCTGCAGTGTTCACAGTATCCATCGCAGTATTCACAGTATCCATCACAGTATTTCATCACAGTATTTCATCACAGTATTCCATCACAGTATTCCATCACAGTATTCCATCACAGTATTCCATCTACAGTATTCACAGTATTCCATCACAGTATTCCATCACAGTATTCCATCACAGTATTCCATCACAGTATCCATCACAGTATTCACAGTATCCATCACAGTATTCCATCACAGTATTCCATCACAGTATTCCATCACAGTATTCCATCACAGTATTCACAGTATCCATCACAGTATTCCATCACAGTATTCCATCACAGTATTCCATCACAGTATTCCATCACAGTATCCATCACAGTATTCACAGTATCCATCACAGTATTCCATCACAGTATTCACAGTATCCATCACAGTATTCCATCACAGTATTCCATCACAGTATTCCATCACAGTATTCCATCACAGTATTCACAGTATTCCATCACAGTATTCACAGTATCCCATCACAGTATTCCATCACAGTATTCCATCACAGTATTCCATTACAGTATTCACAGTATTCCATCACAGTATTCCATCACAGTATTCACAGTATTCCATCAAAGTATTCCATCACAGTATTCACAGTATTCATCACAGTATTCCATCACAGTATCCCATCACAGTATCCACCACAGTATTCACAGTATCCATCACAGTATTCCATCACAGTATCCATCACAGTATTCCATCACAGTATTCCATCACAGTATTCCATCACAGTATCCATCACAGTATTCACAGTATTCCATCACAGTATCCCATCACAGTATTCACAGTATCCATCACAGTATTCCATCACAGTATTCCATCACAGTATCAATCACAGTATTCACAGTATTCCATCACAGTATCCCATCACAGTATCCATCACAGTATTCACAGTATCCATCACAGTATTCCATCACAGTATCCATCACAGTATCCATCACAGTATCCATCACAGTATCCATCACAGTATCCATCACAGTATTCCATCACAGTATTCAATCACAGTATCCATCACAGTATTCACAGTATTCCATCACAGTATCCCATCACAGTATCCATCTCCAGCATTCACAGTATCCATCGCAGTATTCACAGTATCCATCACAGTATTCCATCTACAGTATTCACAGTATCCATCACAGTATCCATCTACAGTATTCACAGTATCCATCACCGTATTCACAGTATCCATCAAAGTATTCACAGTATCCATCCCAGTATTCACAGTATTCCATCACAGTATTCCATCACAGTATTCCATCACAGTATTCACAGTATTCCATCACAGTATTCCATCACAGTATTCCATCACAGTATTCCATCACAGTATTCCATCACAGTATCCATTACAGTATTCACAGTATCCATCACAGTATTCCATCACAGTATTCCATCACAGTATTCACAGTATCCATCACAGTATTCCATCACAGTATTCACAATATTCCATCACAGTATCCATCACAGTATTCCATCACAGTATTCCATCACAGTATTCCATCACAGTATTCCATCACAGTATCCATCACAGTATTCACAGTATCCATCACAGTATTCCATCACAGTATCCATCACAGTATCCATCACAGTATCCATCACAGTATCCATCACAGTATTCCATCACAGTATTCAATCACAGTATCCATCACAGTATTCACAGTATTCCATCACAGTATCCCATCACAGTATCCATCTCCAGCATTCACAGTATCCATCGCAGTATTCACAGTATCCATCACAGTATTCCATCTACAGTATTCACAGTATCCATCACAGTATCCATCTACAGTATTCACAGTATCCATCACCGTATTCACAGTATCCATCAAAGTATTCACAGTATCCATCCCAGTATTCACAGTATTCCATCACAGTATTCCATCACAGTATTCCATCACAGTATTCACAGTATTCCATCACAGTATTCCATCACAGTATTCCATCACAGTATTCCATCACAGTATTCCATCACAGTATCCATCACAGTATTCACAGTATTCCATCACAGTATTCCATCACAGTATTCACAGTATCCATCACAGAATTCCATCACAGTATTCACAGTATCCATCATAGTATTCCATCACAGTATTCACAGTATTCCATCACAGTATCCATCACAGTATTCCATCACAGTATTCCATCACAGTATTCCATCACAGTATTCCATCACAGTATCCATCACAGTATTCCATCACAGTATCCCATCACAGTATCCATCACAGTATTCACAGTATCCACCACAGTATTCCATCACAGTATTCCATCACAGTATTCCATCACAGTATCCATCACAGTATTCACAGTATTCCATCACAGTATTCACAGTATCCATCACAGTATTCACAGTATTCCATCACAGTATACATCACCGTATTCACAGTATTCACAGTATCCATCACGGTATTCACAGTATCCATCACGGTATTCGCAGTATCCATCATGGTATCCATCTACAGTATTCACAGTATCCATCACAGTATCCATCACAGTATTCACAGTATCCATCACGGTATTCACAGTATCCACCAACAGTATTCACAGTATCCATCTACAGTATCCATCACAGTATCCATCACAGTATCCATCACAGTATCCACAGTAGTCACAGTATCCATCACAGTATCCAGGATAGTAGTCACAGTATCCATCACAGTATTCCATCTACAGTATTCACAGTATCAATCACTGTATTCACAGTATCCATCACAGTATCCATCACTGTATTCACATTATCCAGCACAGTATCCATCTGCAGTGTTCACAGTATCCATCGCAGTATTCACAGTATCCATCACAGTATTTCATCACAGTATTCCATCACAGTATTCCATCTACAGTATTCACAGTATTCATCACAATATTCACAGTATCCATCACAGTATCCATCACAGTATTCCATCACAGTATTCCATCACAGTATTCCATCACAGTATTCCATCACAGTATTCCATCACAGTATTCCATCACAGTATTCACAGTATTCCATCACAGTATTCCATCACAGTATTCCATCACAGTATTCCATCACAGTATTCCATCACAGTATCCATCACAGTATTCACAGTATTCCATCACAGTATTCCATCACAGTATTCACAGTATCCATCACAGAATTCCATCACAGTATTCACAGTATCCATCATAGTATTCCATCACAGTATTCACAGTATTCCATCACAGTATCCATCACAGTATTCCATCACAGTATTCCATCACAGTATTCCATCACAGTATTCCATCACAGTATCCATCACAGTATTCCATCACAGTATCCCATCACAGTATCCATCACAGTATTCACAGTATCCACCACAGTATTCCATCACAGTATTCCATCACAGTATTCCATCACAGTATCCATCACAGTATTCACAGTATTCCATCACAGTATTCACAGTATCCATCACAGTATTCACAGTATTCCATCACAGTATACATCACCGTATTCACAGTATTCACAGTATCCATCACGGTATTCACAGTATCCATCACGGTATTCGCAGTATCCATCATGGTATCCATCTACAGTATTCACAGTATCCATCACAGTATCCATCACAGTATTCACAGTATCCATCACGGTATTCACAGTATCCACCAACAGTATTCACAGTATCCATCTACAGTATCCATCACAGTATCCATCACAGTATCCATCACAGTATCCACAGTAGTCACAGTATCCATCACAGTATCCAGGATAGTAGTCACAGTATCCATCACAGTATTCCATCTACAGTATTCACAGTATCAATCACTGTATTCACAGTATCCATCACAGTATCCATCACTGTATTCACATTATCCAGCACAGTATCCATCTGCAGTGTTCACAGTATCCATCGCAGTATTCACAGTATCCATCACAGTATTCACAGTATTCCATCACAGTATTCCATCACAGTATTCACAGTATCCATCACAGAATTCCATCACAGTATTCACAGTATCCATCATAGTATTCCATCACAGTATTCACAGTATTCCATCACAGTATCCATCACAGTATTCCATCACAGTATTCCATCACAGTATTCCATCACAGTATTCCATCACAGTATCCATCACAGTATTCCATCACAGTATCCCATCACAGTATCCATCACAGTATTCACAGTATCCACCACAGTATTCCATCACAGTATTCCATCACAGTATTCCATCACAGTATCCATCACAGTATTCACAGTATTCCATCACAGTATCCCATCACAGTATCCATCACAGTATTCCATCAGAGCATCATCACAGTATCCATCACAGTATCCATCACAGTATTCACAGTATCCATCACAGTATTCACAGTATTCCATCACAGTATACATCACCGTATTCACAGTATTCACAGTATCCATCACGGTATTCACAGTATCCATCACGGTATTCGCAGTATCCATCATGGTATCCATCTACAGTATTCACAGTATCCATCACAGTATCCATCACAGTATTCACAGTATCCATCACGGTATTCACAGTATCCACCAACAGTATTCACAGTATCCATCTACAGTATCCATCACAGTATCCATCACAGTATCCATCACAGTATCCACAGTAGTCACAGTATCCATCACAGTATCCAGGATAGTAGTCACAGTATCCATCACAGTATTCCATCTACAGTATTCACAGTATCAATCACTGTATTCACAGTATCCATCACAGTATCCATCACTGTATTCACATTATCCAGCACAGTATCCATCTGCAGTGTTCACAGTATCCATCGCAGTATTCACAGTATCCATCACAGTATTTCATCACAGTATTTCATCACAGTATTCCATCACAGTATTCCATCACAGTATTCCATCACAGTATTCCATCTACAGTATTCACAGTATTCATCACAATATTCACAGTATTCCATCACAGAATTCACAGTATCCATCAAAGTATCCATCACAGTATTCACAGTATCCATCACAGTATTCCATCACAGTATTCCATCACAGTATTCCATCCCAGTATTCCATCACAGTATCAATCACAGTATTCACAGTATTCCATCACAGTATCCATCACAGTATTCACAGTATCCATCACAGTATTCCATCACAGTATCCATCACAGTATCCATCACAGTATCCATCACAGTATCCATCACAGTATCCATCACAGTATCCATCACAGTATTCACAGTATTCCATCACAGTATTCCATCACAGTATTCCATCACAGTATTCCATCACAGTATCCATCACAGTATTCCATCACAGTATCCATCACAGTATTCCATCACAGTATTCCATCACAGTATTCCATCACAGTATTCCATCACAGTATTCCATCACAGTATCCATCACAGTATTCACAGTATTCCATCACAGTATCCCATCACAGTATTCACAGTATCCATCACAGTATTCCATCACAGTATTCCATCACAGTATTCCATCACAGTATCAATCACAGTATTCCATCACAGTATCCCATCACTGTATCCATCACAGTATTCACAGTATCCATCACAGTATTCCATCACAGTATTCCATCACAGTATCCATCACAGTATCCATCACAGTATCCATCACAGTATCCATCACAGTATCCATCACAGTATTCCATCACAGTATTCCATCACAGTATCCATCACAGTATTCACAGTATTCCATCACAGTATCCCATCACAGTATCCATCTACAGTATTCACAGTATCCATCACAGTATCCATCTACAGTATTCACAGTATCCATCACCGTATTCACAGTATCCATCAAAGTATTCACAGTATCCATCACAGTATTCCCAGTATTCCATCACAGTATTCCATCACAGTATTCCATCACAGTATTCCATCACAGTATTCCATCACAGTATTCACAGTATTCCATCACAGTATTCCATCACAGTATTCCATCACAGTATTCACAGTATCCATCACAGTATTCCATCACACTATTCACAGTATCCATCACAGTATTCCATCACAGTATTCCATCACAGTATTCCATCACAGTATTCACAGTATTCCATCACAGTATTCCATCACAGTATTCCATCACAGTATTCCATCACAGTATTCCATCACAGTATCCATCACAGTATTCCATCACAGTATCCCATCACAGTATTCACAGTATCCATCACAGTATTCCATCACAGTATCCCATCACAGTATCCATCACAGTATTCACAGTATTCCATCACAGTATCCCATCAGTCTTCACAGTATCCATCACAGTATCCACAGTATTCCATCACAGTATTCCATCACAGTATTCACAGTATCCATCACAGTATTCACAGTATTCCATCACAGTATCCATCACCGTATTCACAGTATCCATCACAGTATTCACAGTATCCATCACGGTATTCACAGTATCCATCACGGTATTCACAGTATCCATCATGGTATCCATCTACAGTATTCACAGTATCCATCACAGTATCCATCACATTATTCACAGTGTCCATCACGGTATTCACAGTATCCACCTACAGTATTCACAGTATCCATCTACAGTATTCACAGTATCCATCACAGTATCCATCACAGTATCCATCACAGTATCCACAGTAGTCACAGTATCCATCACAGTATCCATGATAGTAGTCACAGTATCCATCACAGTATTCCATCTACAGTATTCACAGTATCAATCACTGTATTCACAGTATCCATCATTGTATCCATCACTGTATTCACAGTATCCAGCACAGTATCCATCTACAGTATTCACAGTATCCATCTGCAGTATTCACAGTATCCATCGCAGTATTCACAGTATCCATCACAGTATTCCATCTACAGTATTCACAGTATCCATCACCGTATTCACAGTATTCACAGTATCCATCACGGTATTCACAGTATCCATCATGGTATCCATCTACAGAATTCACAGTATCCATCACAGTATCCATCACAGTATTCACAGTATCCATCACGGTATTCACAGTATCCACCAACAGTATTCACAGTATCCATCTACAGTATCCATCACAGTATCCATCACAGTATCCATCACAGTATCCACAGTAGTCACAGTATCCATCACAGTATCCAGGATAGTAGTCACAGTATCCATCACAGTATTCCATCACAGTATTCCATCACAGTATTCACAGTATCCATCGCAGTATTCACAGTATCCATCACAGTATCCATCACAGTATCCATCACCGTATTCACAGTATTCACAGTATCCATCACGGTATTCACAGTATCCATCATGGTATCCATCTACAGAATTCACAGTATCCATCACAGTATCCATCTACAGTATTCACAGTATCCATCTACAGTATTCACAGTATCCATCACAGTATCCATCACAGTATCCATCACAGTATCCATCACAGTATCCACAGTAGTCACAGTATCCATCACAGTATCCATGACAGTAGTCACAGTATCCATCGCAGTATTCACAGTATCCATCACACTATTCCATCTACAGTATTCACAGTATCCATCACAGTATTCCATCTAGAGTATTCACAGTATCCATCACAGTATTCCATCTACAGTATTCACAGTATCAATCACTATATTCACAGTATCCATCACAGTATCCATCACAGTATTCACAGTATCCATCACAGAATCCATCACAGTATTCACAGTTTCCATCACAGTATTCACAGAATCCATCACAGTATCCATCACAGTATCACAGTATCGATCATAGCATCATCACAGTATCCAGTACAGTATCCATCTACAGTATTCACAGTATCCATCGCAGTATTTACAGTATCCATCACAGTATCCATCTACAGTATTCACAGTATCCATCGCAGTATTCACAGTATCCATCACAGTATTCCATCTACAGTATTCACAGTATCCATCACAGTATCCATCTACAGTATTCACAGTATCCATCACCGTATTCACAGTATCCATCACAGTATTCACAGTATCCATCACGGTATTCACAGTATCCATCACAGTATCCATCTACAGTATTCACAGTATCCGTCTACAGTATTCAAAGTATCCATCTATAGTATTCACAGTATCCATCTGCAGTATTCACAGTATCCACCACAGTATCCATCACAGTATCCATCACAGTATCCATCACAGTATCCATCACAGAATCCATCACAGAATCCATCACAGAATCCATCACAGAATCCATCACAGAATCCATCACAGTATCCATCACAGTGTCCATCACACTTTCCATCACAGTATTCAGCACAGTATTCACAGTATCCATCTACAGTATTCACAGTATCCATCGCAGTATTTACAGTATCCATCTACAGTATTCACGGTTTCCATCGCAGTATTTACAGTATCCATAACAGTATCCATCTACAGTATTCACAGTCTCCATCTACAGTATTCACAGTATCCATCACAGTATTCACAGTATCCATCACAGTATTCCATCTACAGTATTCCATCTACAGTATTCACAGTATTCACAGTATCCATCACAGTATCCATCGCAGTATTCACAGTATCCATCGCAGTATTCCATCACAGTATTCACAGTATCCATCACAGTATTCCATCACAGTATTCCATCACAGTATTCCATCACATTATTCCATCTACAGTATTCACAGTATTCATCACAGTATTCACAGTATCCATCACAGTATCCAACACAGTATTCCATCTACAGTATTCACAGTATCCATCACAGTATTCCATCACAGTATTCCATCACAGTATTCCATCACAGTATTCACAGTATCCATCACAGTATTCCAACACAGTATTCCATCACAGTATTCCATCACAGTATCCATCACAGTATCCATCACAGTATTCACAGTATCCATCACAGTATTCCATCACAGTATTCACAGTATCCATCACAGTATTCCATCACAGTATTCCATCACAGTATTCCATCACAGTATTCCATCACAGTATTCCATCACAGTATTCCAACTACAGTATTCACAGTATTCACAGTATCCATCACAGTATTCACAGTATCCATCACAGTATTCCATCTACAGTATTCACAGTATTCATCACAGTATCCATCACAGAATTCACAGTATCCATCAAAGTATCCAACACAGTATTCACAGTATCCATCGCAGTATTCCATCACAGTATTCACAGTATCAATCACAGTATTCCATCACAGTATTCCATCACAGTATTCCATCACAGTATTCCATCACAGTATTCACAGTATCCATCGCAGTATTCCATCACAGTATTCACAGTATCCATCAAAGTATTCCATCACAGTATTCCATCACAGTATTCCATCACAGTATTCCATCACAGTATTCCATCACAGTATTCCATCACAGTATTCACAGTATCCATCACAGTATTCCATCACAGTATTCCATCACAGTATTCCATCACAGTATTCCATCACAGTATCCATCACAGTATTCACAGTATCCATCACAGTATTCCATCACAGTATTCACAGTATCCATCACAGTATTCCATCACAGTATTCCATCACAGTATTCCATCACAGTATCCATCACAGTATTCACAGTATCCATCACAGTATTCCATCACAGTATTCACAGTATTCCAACACAGTATTCCATCACAGTATCCATCACAGTATTCACAGTATCCATCACAGTATTCCATCACAGTATTCACAGTATCCATCACAGTATTCCATCACAGTATTCCAACTACAGTATTCACAGTATTCACAGTATCCATCACAGTATTCACAGTATCCATCACAGTATTCCATCTACAGTATTCACAGTATTCATCACAGTATTCCATCACAGAATTCACAGTATCCATCAAAGTATCCAACACAGTATTCACAGTATCCATCGCAGTATTCCATCACAGTATTCACAGTATACATCACAGTATTCCATCACAGTATTCCATCACAGTATTCCATCACAGTATTCCATCACAGTATTCACAGTATCCATCGCAGTATTCCATCACAGTATTCACAGTATCCATCAAAGTATTCCATCACAGTATTCCATCACAGTATTCCATCACAGTATTCCATCACAGTATTCCATCACAGTATTCCATCACAGTATTCCATCACAGTATTCCATTACAGTATCCATCACAGTATTCACAGTATCCATCACAGTATTCCATCACAGTATTCCATCACAGTATTCCATCACAGTATTCACAGTATTCCATCACAATATTCCATCACAGTATTCACAGTATTCATCACAGTATTCCATCACAGTATCCCATCACAGTATTCCATCACAGTATTCCATCACAGTATTCCATCACAGTATTCCATCTACAGTATTCACAGTATTCATCACAGTATTCACAGTATCCATCACAGAATTCACAGTATCCATCAAAGTATCCAACACAGTATTCACAGTATCCATCGCAGTATTCCATCACAGTATTCACAGTATCCATCACAGTATTCCATCACAGTATTCCATCACAGTATTCACAGTATTCCATCACAGTATCCATCACAGTATTCCATCACAGTATTCCATCACAGTATTCCATCACAGTATTCCATCACAGTATCCATCACAGTATTCACAGTATTCCATCACAGTATCCCATCACAGTATTCACAGTATCCATCACAGTATTCCATCACAGTATCCCATCACAGTATCCATCACAGTATTCACAGTATTCCATCACAGTATCCCATCTGTCTTCACAGTATCCATCACAGTATCCACAGTATTCCATCACAGTATTCCATCACAGTATTCCATCACAGTATCCATCACAGTATTCACAGTATCCATCACAGTATTCACAGTATTCCATCACAGTATCCATCACCGTATTCACAGTATCCATCACAGTATTCACAGTATCCATCACGGTATTCACAGTATCCATCACGGTATTCACAGTATCCATCATGGTATCCATCTACAGTATTCACAGTATCCATCACAGTATCCATCACAGTATTCACAGTGTCCATCACGGTATTCACAGTATCCACCTACAGTATTCACAGTATCCATCTACAGTATTCACAGTATCCATCACAGTATCCATCACAGTATCCACAGTAGTCACAGTATCCATCACAGTATCCATGATAGTAGTCACAGTATCCGTCACAGTATTCCATCTACAGTATTCACAGTATCAATCACTGTATTCACAGTATCCATCACAGTATCCATCACTGTATTCACAGTATCCAGCACAGTATCCATCTACAGTATTCACAGTATCCATCGCAGTATTCACAGTATCCATCACAGTATTCCATCTACAGTATTCACAGTATCCATCACCGTATTCACAGTATCCATCACAGTATTCACAGTATCCATCACGGTATTCACAGTATCCATCATGGTATCCATCTACAGAATTCACAGTATCCATCACAGTATCCATCTACAGTATTCACAGTATCCATCTACAGTATTCACAGTATCCATCACAGTATCCATCACAGTATCCATCACAGTATCCTTCACAGTATCCACAGTAGTCACAGTATCCATCACAGTATCCATGACAGTAGTCACAGTATCCATCGCAGTATTCACAGTATCCATCACACTATTCCATCTACAGTATTCACAGTATCCATCACAGTATTCCATCTAGAGTATTCACAGTATCCATCACAGTATTCCATCTACAGTATTCACAGTATCAATCACTATATTCACAGTATCCATCACAGTATCCATCACAGTATTCACAGTATCCATCACAGAATCCATCACAGTATTCACAGTTTCCATCACAGTATTCACAGAATCCATCACAGTATCCATCACAGTATCACAGTATCGATCATAGCATCATCACAGTATCCATCACAGTATTCACAGTATCCAGCACAGTATCCATCTACAGTATTCACAGTATCCATCGCAGTATTTACAGTATCCATCACAGTATCCATCTACAGTATTCACAGTATCCATCGCAGTATTCACAGTATCCATCACAGTATTCCATCTACAGTATTCACAGTATCCATCACAGTATCCATCTACAGTATTCACAGTATCCATCACCGTATTCACAGTATCCATCACAGTATTCACAGTATCCATCACGGTATTCACAGTATCCATCACAGTATCCATCTACAGTATTCACAGTATCCGTCTACAGTATTCAAAGTATCCATCTATAGTATTCACAGTATCCATCTACAGTATTCACAGTATCCACCACAGTATCCATCTACAGTATTCACAGAATCCATCACAGTATCCATCACAGTATCCATCACAGTATCCATCACAGTATCCATCACAATATCCATCACAGAATCCATCACACTATCCATCACAGTATCCATCACAGTGTCCATCACACTTTCCATCACAGTATCCATCACAGTATTCGGCACAGTATTCACAGTATCCATCTTCAGTATTCACAGTATCCATCGCAGTATTTACAGTATCCATAACAGTATCCATCTACAGTATTCACGGTTTCCATCGCAGTATTTACAGTATCCATAACAGTATCCATCTACAGTATTCACAGTATCCATCTACAGTATTCACAGTATCCATCACAGTATTCACAGTATCCATCACAGTATTCCATCTCCAGTATTCCATCTACAGTATTCCATCTACAGTATTCACAGTATTCACAGTATCCATCACAGTATCCATCGCAGTATTCACAGTATCCATCGCAGTATTCCATCACAGTATTCACAGTATCCATCACAGTATTCCATCACATTATTCCATCTACAGTATTCACAGTATTCATCACAGTATTCACAGTATCCATCACAGTATCCAACACAGTATTCACAGTATTCCATCACAGTATTCACAGTATCCATCACAGTATTCCATCACAGTATTCCATCACAGTATTCCATCACAGTATTCCATCACAGTATTCCAACTACAGTATTCACAGTATTCACAGTATCCATCACAGTATTCCATCTACAGTATTCACAGTATTCATCACAGTATCCATCACAGAATTCACAGTATCCATCACAGTATTCCATCACATTATTCCATCTACAGTATTCACAGTATTCATCACAGTATTCACAGTATCCATCACAGTATCCAACACAGTATTCACAGTATTCCATCACAGTATTCACAGTATCCATCACAGTATTCCATCACAGTATTCCATCACAGTATTCCATCACAGTATTCCATCACAGTATTCCAACTACAGTATTCACAGTATTCACAGTATCCATCACAGTATTCCATCTACAGTATTCACAGTATTCATCACAGTATCCATCACAGAATTCACAGTATCCATCAAAGTATCCAACACAGTATTCACAGTATTCATCACAGTATTCCATCACAGTATTCACAGTATCCATCACAGTATTCCATCACAGTATTCCATCACAGTATTCCATCACAGTATTCACAGTATCCATCGCAGTATTCCATCACAGTATTCACAGTATCCATCACAGTATTCCATCACAGTATTCCATCACAGTATTCCATCACAGTATTCCATCACAGTATTCACAGTATCCATCACAGTATTCCATCACAGTATTCCATCACAGTATTCCATCACAGTATCCATCACAGTATTCACAGTATCCATCACAGTATTCCATCACAGTATTCACAGTATCCATCACAGTATTCCATCACAGTATTCCATCACAGTATTCCATCACAGTATCCATCACAGTATTCACAGTATCCATCACAGTATTCCATCACAGTATTCACAGTATCCATCACAGTATTCCATCACAGTATTCCATTACAGTATCCATCACAGTATTCACAGTATCCATCACAGTATTCCATCACAGTATTCACAGTATCCATCACAGTATTCCATCACAGTATTCCATCACAGTATTCCATCACAGTATTCCATCACAGTATTCACAGTATCCATCGCAGTATTCCATCACAGTATTCACAGTATCCATCACAGTATTCCATCACAGTATTCCATCACAGTATTCCATCACAGTATTCACAGTATCCATCACAGCATTCCATCACAGTATTCCATCACAGCATTCCATCACAGTATCCATCACAGTATTCACAGTATCCATCACAGTATTCCATCACAGTATTCACAGTATCCATCACAGTATTCCATCACAGTATTCCATCACAGTATTCCATCACAGTATCCATCACAGTATTCACAGTATCCATCACAGTATTCACAGTATCCATCACAGTATTCCATCACAGTATTCCATTACAGTATCCATCACAGTATTCACAGTATCCATCACAGTATTCCATCACAGTATTCCATCACAGTATTCCATCACAGTATTCACAGTATTCCATCACAGTATTCCATCACAGTATTCACAGTATTCCATCACAGTATTCCATCACAGTATTCCATCACAGTATCCCATCACAGTATTCCATCACAGTATTCCATCTACAGTATTCACAGTATTCATCACAGTATTCACAGTATCCATCACAGAATTCACAGTATCCAAAGTATCCAACACAGTATGCACAGTATTCATCACAGTATTCACAGTATCCATCACAGAATTCACAGTATCCATCAAAGTATCCAACACAGTATTCACAGTATCCATCGCAGTATTCCATCACAGTATTCACAGTATCCATCACAGTATTTCATCACAGTATTCCATCACAGTATTCACATTATCCATCACAGTATTCCATCACAGTATTTCATCACAGTATTCCATCACAGTATTCCATTACAGTATTCACAGTATTCCATCACAGTATCCCATCACAGTATCCCATCACAGTATCCATCACAGTATTCACAGTATCCATCACAGTATTCCATCACAGTATTCCATCACAGTATCCATCACAGTATCCCTCACAGTATCCACAGTATTCCATCACAGTATTCCATCACAGTATTCCATCACAGTATCCATCACAGTATTCCATCACAGTATCCCATCACAGTATCCATCACAGTATTCCATCAGAGCATCATCACAGTATTCCATCACAGTATCCATCACCGTATTCACAGTATTCACAGTATCCATCACGGTATTCACAGTATCCATCACGGTATTCGCAGTATCCATCATGGTATCCATCTACAGTATTCACAGTATCCATCACAGTATCCATCACAGTATTCACAGTATCCATCACGGTATTCACAGTATCCACCAACAGTATTCACAGTATCCATCTACAGTATCCATCACAGTATCCATCACAGTATCCATCACAGTATCCACAGTAGTCACAGTATCCATCACAGTATCCAGGATAGTAGTCACAGTATCCATCACAGTATTCCATCACAGTATTCCATCACAGTATTCACAGTATCCATCGCAGTATTCCATCACAGTATTCACAGTATCCATCACAGTATTCCATCACAGTATTCCATCACAGTATTCCATCACAGTATTCCATCACAGTATTCACAGTAACCATCACAGTATTCCATCACAGTATTCCATCACAGTATTCCATCACAGTATCCATCACAGTATCCATCACAGTATTCACAGTATCCATCACAGTATTCCATCACAGTATTCACAGTATCCATCACAGTATTCCATCACAGTATTCACAGTATCCATCACAGTATTCCATCACAGTATTCCATCACAGTATTCACAGTATCAATCACTGTATTCACAGTATCCATCACAGTATCCATCACTGTATTCACAGTATCCAGCACAGTATCCATCTGCAATATTCACAGTATCCATCGCAGTATTCACAGTATCCATCACAGTATGCAACACAGTATTCACAGTATTCCATCACAGTATTCACAGTATCCATCACAGTATTCCATCACAGTATTCCATCACAGTATTCCAACTACAGTATTCACAGTATTCACAGTATCCATCACAGTATTCACAGTATCCATCACAGTATTCCATCTACAGTATTCACAGTATTCATCACAGTATCCATCACAGAATTCACAGTATCCATCAAAGTATCCAACACAGTATTCACAGTATCCATCGCAGTATTCCATCACAGTATTCACAGTATCCATCACAGTATTCCATCACAGTATTCCATCACAGTATTCACAGTATCCATCGCAGTATTCCTTCACAGTATTCACAGTATCCATCACAGTATTCCATCACAGTATTCCATCACAGTATTCCATCACAGTATGCATCACAGTATTCACAGTATCCATCACAGTATTCCATCACAGTATTCACAGTATCCATCACAGTATTCCATCACAGTATTCCATCACAGTATTCCATCACAGTATTCCATCACAGTATCCATCACAGTATTCACAGTATCCATCACAGTATTCCATCACAGTATTCACAGTATCCATCACAGTATTCCATCACAGTATTCCATTACAGTATCCATCACAGTATTCACAGTATCCATCACAGTATTCCATCACAGTATTCCATCACAGTATTCCATCACAGTATTCACAGTATTCCATCACAGTATTCCATCACAGTATTCACAGTATTCATCACAGTATTCCATCACAGTATCCCATCACAGTATCCCATCACAGTATTCCATCACAGTATTCCATCACAGTATTCCATCACAGTATTCCATCTACAGTATTCACAGTATTCATCACAGTATTCACAGTATTCCATCACATTATTCCATCTACAGTATTCACAGTATCCATCACAGTATCCAACACAGTATTCACAGTATTCATCACAGTATTCACAGTATCCATCACAGAATTCACAGTATCCATCAAAGTATCCAACACAGTATTCACAGTATCCATCGCAGTATTCCATCACAGTATTCACAGTATCCATCACAGTATTCCATCACAGTATTCCATCACAGTATTCCATCACAGTATTCCATCACAGTATTCACAGTATCCATCACAGTATTCCATCACAGTATTCCATCACAGTATTCCATCACAGTATTCACAGTATCCATCACAGCATTCCATCACAGTATTCCATCACAGTATTCCATCACAGTATCCATCACAGTATTCACAGTATCCATCACAGTATTCCATCACAGTATTCACAGTATCCATCACAGTATTCCATCACAGTATTCCATCACAGTATTCCATCACAGTATCCATCACAGTATTCACAGTATCCATCACAGTATTCCATCACAGTATTCACAGTATCCATCACAGTATTCCATCACAGTATTCCATTACAGTATCCATCACAGTATTCACAGTATCCATCACAGTATTCCATCACAGTATTCCATCACAGTATTCCATCACAGTATTCACAGTATTCCATCACAGTATTCCATCACAGTATTCACAGTATTCCATCACAGTATTCCATCACAGTATTCCATCACAGTATCCCATCACAGTATTCCATCACAGTATTCCATCTACAGTATTCACAGTATTCATCACAGTATTCACAGTATCCATCACAGAATTCACAGTATCCATCAAAGTATCCAACACAGTATGCACAGTATTCATCACAGTATCCATCACAGAATTCACAGTATCCATCAAAGTATCCAACACAGTATTCACAGTATCCATCGCAGTATTCCATCACAGTATTCACAGTATCCATCACAGTATTCCATCACAGTATTCCATCACAGTATTCACATTATCCATCACAGTATTCCATCACAGTATTTCATCACAGTATTCCATCACAGTATTCCATTACAGTATTCACAGTATTCCATCACAGTATCCCATCACAGTATCCCATCACAGTATCCATCACAGTATTCACAGTATCCATCACAGTATTCCATCACAGTATTCCATCACAGTATCCATCACAGTATCCATCACAGTATCCACAGTATTCCATCACAGTATTCCATCACAGTATTCCATCACAGTATCCATCACAGTATTCCATCACAGTATCCCATCACAGTATCCATCACAGTATTCCATCAGAGCATCATCACAGTATTCCATCACAGTATCCATCACCGTATTCACAGTATTCACAGTATCCATCACGGTATTCACAGTATCCATCACGGTATTCGCAGTATCCATCATGGTATCCATCTACAGTATTCACAGTATCCATCACAGTATCCATCACAGTATTCACAGTATCCATCACGGTATTCACAGTATCCACCAACAATATTCACAGTATCCATCTACAGTATCCATCACAGTATCCATCACAGTATCCATCACAGTATCCACAGTAGTCACAGTATCCATCACAGTATCCAGGATAGTAGTCACAGTATCCATCACAGTATTCCATCACAGTATTCCATCACAGTATTCACAGTATCCATCGCAGTATTCCATCACAGTATTCACAGTATCCATCACAGTATTCCATCACAGTATTCCATCACAGTATTCCATCACAGTATTCCATCACAGTATTCACAGTAACCATCACAGTATTCCATCACAGTATTCCATCACAGTATTCCATCACAGTATTCCATCACAGTATCCATCACAGTATCCATCACAGTATTCACAGTATCCATCACAGTATTCCATCACAGTATTCACAGTATCCATCACAGTATTCCATCACAGTATTCACAGTATTCCATCACAGTATTCCATCACAGTATTCCATCACAGTATTCACAGTATCAATCACTGTATTCACAGTATCCAGCACAGTATCCATCTGCAATATTCACAGTATCCATCGCAGTATTCACAGTATCCATCACAGTATGCAACACAGTATTCACAGTATTCCATCACAGTATTCACAGTATCCATCACAGTATTCCATCACAGTATTCCATCACAGTATTCCAACTACAGTATTCACAGTATTCACAGTATCCATCACAGTATTCACAGTATCCATCACAGTATTCCATCTACAGTATTCACAGTATTCATCACAGTATCCATCACAGAACTCACAGTATCCATCAAAGTATCCAACACAGTATTCACAGTATCCATCGCAGTATTCCATCACAGTATTCACAGTATCCATCACAGTATTCCATCACAGTATTCCATCACAGTATTCACAGTATCCATCGCAGTATTCCTTCACAGTATTCACAGTATCCATCACAGTATTCCATCACAGTATTCCATCACAGTATTCCATCACAGTATCCATCACAGTATTCACAGTATCCATCACAGTATTCCATCACAGTATTCACAGTATCCATCACAGTATTCCATCACAGTATTCCATCACAGTATTCCATCACAGTATTCCATCACAGTATCCATCACAGTATTCACAGTATCCATCACAGCATTCCATCACAGTATTCACAGTATCCATCACAGTATTCCATCACAGTATTCCATTACAGTATCCATCACAGTATTCACAGTATCCACAGTATTCCATCACAGTATTCCATCACAGTATTCCATCACAGTATTCACAGTATTCCATCACAGTATTCCATCACAGTATTCACAGTATTCATCACAGTATTCCATCACAGTATCCCATCACAGTATTCCATCACAGTATTCCATCACAGTATTCCATCACAGTATTCCATCTACAGTATTCACAGTATTCATCACAGTATTCACAGTATTCCATCACATTATTCCATCTACAGTATTCACAGTATCCATCACAGTATCCAACACAGTATTCACAGTATTCATCACAGTATTCACAGTATCCATCACAGAATTCACAGTATCCATCAAAGTATCCAACACAGTATTCACAGTATCCATCGCAGTATTCCATCACAGTATTCACAGTATCCATCACAGTATTCCATCACAGTATTCCATCACAGTATTCCATCACAGTATTCCATCACAGTATTCACAGTATCCATCACAGTATTCCATCACAGTATTTCATCACAGTATTCCATCACAGTATTCCATTACAGTATTCACAGTATTCCATCACAGTCTCCCATCACAGTATCCATCACAGTATTCACAGTATCCATCACAGTATTACATCACAGTATTCCATCACAGTATCCATCACAGTATTCACAGTATTCCATCACAGTATCCATCACAGTATCCACAGTATTCCATCACAGTATTCCATCACAGTATTCCATCACAGTATCCCATCACAGTATCCATCACAGTATTCACAGTATTCCATCACAGTATCCATCACAGTATTCCATCAGAGCATCATCACAGTATTCCATCATAGTATCCATCACCGTATTCACAGTATTCACAGTATTCCATCACAGTATTCACAGTATTCCATCACAGTATCCATCACAGTATTCACAGTATCCATCACAGTATTCCATCACAGTATTCCATCACAGTATTCCATCACAGTATTCCATCACAGTATTCACAGTATCCATCACAGTATTCACAGTATCCATCACAGTATTCCATCACAGTATTCCATCACAGTATTCCATCACAGTATTCACAGTATTCCATCACAGTATCCATCACAGTATTCCATCACAGTATTCCATCACAGTATTCCATCACAGTATCCATCACAGTATTCACAGTATTCCATCACAGTATCCCATCACAGTATTCACAGTATCCATCACAGTATTCCATCACAGTATCCATCACAGTATTCCATCACAGTATCCATCACAGTATTCACAGTGTTCCATCACAGTATCCCATCACAGTCTTCACAGTATCCATCACAGTATCCACAGTATTCCATCACAGTATTCCATCACAGTATTCCATCACAGTATCCATCACAGTATTCACAGTGTTCCATCACAGTATCCCATCACAGTCTTCACAGTATCCATCACAGTATTCACAGTATTCCATCACAGTATCCCATCACAGTATCCATCACAGGGAGGGCTTCAGATATTTGGACAATTGGACTGCATTCTGGGGAAGGTGGGACCTGTACAAACAGGACGGGTTGCACCTGAACCAGAAGGGCACCAATATCCTGGGGGTAGGTTTGCTAGCACTCTTCGGGGGGGTTTAAACTAATTTGGCAGGGGGATGGGATCCGGACTTGTAGTCCAGCAAGTAGGTTAGCTGTTTGTCAGGATGCCCAAGACTGTAGGGGGCTGTGGAGAAGGTAGCACTGACAGGGACTACTAGCGGACACAGAGATGGGCTCAAGTGCGTATACTTCAACGCAAGGAGTATCAGAAATAAGGTGGGTGAACTTAAGGCGTGGATCGGTACCTGGGACTACGATGTTGTGGCCATCACGGAAACGTGGATAGATGTGGGACAGGAATGGCTGTTGGAGGTTCCTGGTTACAGGTGTTTCAGTAAGATTAGGGAGGGTGGGAAAAAAGGAGGGGGGGTGGCATTGCTAATTAGAAATGGTATAACGGCTGCAGAAAGGAAGTTTGAGGGGGATCTGCCTCTGGAGGTAGTATGGGCTGAAGTCAGAAATAGGAAAGGTGCAGTCACCTTGTTGGGTGTTTACTATAGGCCCCCCAATAGCAGCAGAGATGTGGAGAAACAGATTGGGAAACAGATTTTGGAAAGGTGCAGAAGCCACAGGGTCGTAGTCATGGGCGACTTCAACTTCCCAAATATTGATTGGAAGCTCTTTAGATCAAGTAGATTGGATGGGGCGGTGTTTGTGCAGTGTGTCCAGGAAGCTTTTCTAACGCAGTATGTAGATTGTCCAACCAGAGGGGAGGCCATATTGGATTTGGTACTCGGTAATGAACCGGGACAAGTGGTGGGCTTGTTAGTGGGTGAACATTTTGGTGATGGTGACCACAATTCTGTGACTTTCACCTTGGTTATGGAGAGAGATAGGTGCGCACAACAAGGTAGATTTTATAATTGGGGGAAGGGAAATTACGATGCTGTAAGGCAGGATTTGAGGAGCATACGTTGGGAGCATAGGCTGTCAGGGAAGGATGTGGTGGAAATGTGAAACTTTTTCAAAGAGCAGATACGACGTGTCCATGATATGTATGTACCTATCAGGCAGGAAAGAAATGGTCGTGTGAGGGAGCCTTGGTTGACGAGAGAGGTTGAATGTCTGGTAAAGAGGAAGAAGGAGGCTTACATAAGGTTGAGGAAACAGGATTCAGACAGAGCAGTGGAGGGATACAGGATAGCCAGAAGGGACCTGAAGAAAGGGATTAGGAGAGCTAAGAGAGGGCATGAAAAATCGTTGGCGGATAGGATCAAGGATAACCCCAAGGCATTTTATGCGTATGTGAGAAACCTGAGAATGACGAGAACGAGGGTAGGTCCGATCAAGGACAGTAGTGGGAGACTGTGTATTGAGTCGGAAGAGATAGGAGAGGTCTTGAACAAGTACTTCTCTTCAGTATTTACGAACGAGAGGGACCGTATTGTAGAAGAGGAGAGTGTGAAATGGACTGGTAAGCTAGAAGAGATGCCTGTTAGAAAGGAAGATGTGTTGGACATTTTGAACAACTTGAGGATAGACAAGTCCCCCGGGCCTGACGGGATATATCCTAGGATTATGTGGGAAGCAAGAGAGGAAATTGCAGTACCGTTGGCAATGATCTTCTCGTCTTCACTGGCAACGGGGGTGGTACCAGGGGACTGGAGAGTAGCGAATGTTGTGCCCCTGTTCAAAAAAGGGAATAGGGATAACCCCGGGAATTACAGGCCTGTTAGTCTTACTTCTGTGGTAGGCAAAGTAATGGAAAGGGTACTGAGGGATAGGATTTATGAGTATCTGGAAAGACACTGCTTGATTAGGGACAGCCAGCACGGATTTGTGAAGGGTAGGTCTTGCCTTACAAGTCTGATTGAATTCTTCGAGGAGGTGACCAAGCATGTGGATGAGGGAAGAGCAGTGGATGTAGTGTACATGGATTTTAGTAGGCCTTTGATAAGGTTCCCCATGGTAGGCTTATGCGGAAAGTCAGGAGGCATGGGATAGAGGGAAATTTGGCCAATTGGATAGAAAACTGGCTAACCGGTCGAAGGCAGAGAGTGGTGGTAGATGGTAAATATTCAGCCTGGAGCCCAGTTACAAGTGGAGTTCAGCAGGGATCAGTTCTGGGTCCTCTGCTGTTTGTAATTTTTATTAATGACTTAGATGAGGGAGTCGAAGGGTGGGTCAGTAAATTTGCAGATGATACGAAGATAGGTGGAATTGTGGACAGTGAGGAGGGCTGTTGTCGGCTGCAGAGGGACTTAGATATGATGCAGAGCTGGGCTGAGGAGTGGCAGATGGAGTTCAACCCTGCCAAGTGTGAGGTTGTCCATTTTGGAAGAACAAATAAGAATGCGGAATACAGGGTTAATGGTAGGGTTCTTAGTCAGGTGGAGGAACAGAGGGATCTTGGGGTCTATGTACATAGATCTTTGAAGGTTGCCACTCAGGTGGATAGAGTTTGTAAGAAGGCCTATGGAGTATTATCGTTCATTAGCAGAGGGATTGAATTCAAGAGTCGTGAAGTGATGTTGCAGCTGTACAGGACTTTGGTTAGGCCACATTTGGAGTACTGTGTGCAGTTCTGGTCGCCTCACTATAGGAAAGATGTGGAAGCTTTGGAGAGGGTGCAGAGAAGATTTACCAGGATGTTGCCTGGAATGGAGAGGAAGTCGTACGAGGATAGGTTGAGAGTTCTCGGCCTTTTCTCGTTGGAACGGCGAAGGATGAGGGGTGACTTGATAGAGGTTTATAAGATGATCAGAGGAATAGATAGAGTAGACAGTCAGAAACTTTTTCCCCGGGTACAACAGAGTGTTACAAGGGGACATAAATTTAAGGTGAAGGGTGGAAGGTATAGGGGAGATGTCAGGGGTGGGTTCTTTACCCAGAGAGTGGTGGGGGCATGGAATGCGCTGCCCGTGGGAGTGGTGGAGTCGGAATCATTGGCGACCTTTAAGCGGCATTTGGATAGGTACATGGATGGGTACTTAATCTAGGTTAGAAGTTCGGCACAACATCGTGGGCCGAAGGGCCTGTTCTGTGCTGTATTGTTCTATGTTCTATGTTCTATTCCATCAGAGCATCATCACAGTATCCATCACAGTATCCATCACAGTATTCACAGTATCCATCACGGTATTCACAGTATCCATCACGGTATTCACAGTATCCATCATGGTATCCATCTACAGTATTCACAGTATCCATCACAGTATCCATCACAGTATTCACAGTGTCCTCACGGTATTCACAGTATCCACCTACAGTATTCACAGTATCCATCTACAGTATTCACAGTATCCAGCACAGTATCCATCACAGTATCCATCACAGTATCCACAGTAGTCACAGTATCCATCACAGTATCCATGATAGTAGTCACAGTATCCATCACAGTATTCCATCTACAGTATTCACAGTATCAATCACTGTATTCACAGTATCCATCACAGTATCCATCACTGTATTCACAGTATCCAGCACAGTATCCATCTACAGTATTCACAGTATCCATCGCAGTATTCACAGTATCCATCACCGTATTCACAGTATCCATCACAGTATTCACAGTATCCATCACGGTTTTCACAGTATCCATCATGGTATCCATCTACAGTATTCACAGTATCCATCACAGTATCCATCTACAGTATTCACAGTATCCATCTACAGTATTCACAGTATCCATCACAGTATCCATCACAGTATCCACAGTAGTCACAGTATCCATCACAGTATCCATGACAGTAGTCACAGTATCCATCGCAGTATTCACAGTATCCATCACACAATTCCATCGACAGTATTCACAGTATCCATCACAGTATTCCATCTACAGTATTCACAGTATCCATCACAGTATTCCATCTACAGTATTCACAGTATCAATCACTATATTCACAGTATCCATCACAGTATCCATCACAGTATCCATCACAGTATTCACAGTATCCATCACAGAATCCATCACAGTATTCACAGTTTCCATCACAGAATCCATCACAGTATCCATCACAGTATCCATCACAGTATCACAGTATCGATCACAGCATCATCACAGTATCCATCACAGTATTCACAGTATCCAGCACAGTATCCATCTACAGTATTCACAGTATCCATCGCAGTATTTACAGTATCCATCACAGTATTCCATCTACAGTATTCACAGTATCCATCACAGTATCCATCTACAGTATTCACAGTATGCATCACCGTATTCACAGTATCCATCACAGTATTCACAGTATCCATCACGGTATTCACAGTATCCATCACAGTATCCATCTACAGTATTCACATTATCCGTCTACAGTATTCAAAGTATCCATCCATAGTATTCACAGTATCCATCTACAGCATTCACAGAATCCATCACAGTATCCACCACAGTATCCATCACAGTATCCATCACAGAATCCATCACAGTATCCATCACAGAATCCATCACAGAATCCATCACAGAATCCATCACACTATCCATCACAGTATCCATCACAGTGTCCATCACAGTATCCATCACAGTATCCATCACAGTATCCATCACAGTATTCAGCACAGTATTCACAGTATCCATCTACAGTATTCACAGTATCCATCGCAGTATTTACAGTATCCATAACAGTATCCATCTACAGTATTCACGGTTTCCATCGCAGTATTTACAGTATCCATAACAGTATCCATCTACAGTATTCACAGTATCCATCTACAGTATTCACAGTATCCATCACAGTATTCACAGTATCCATCACAGTATTCACAGTATCCATCACAGTATTCCATCTACAGTATTCCATCTACAGTATTCCATCTACAGTATTCACAGTATTCACAGTATCCATCACAGTATCCATCGCAGTATTCACAGTATCCATCGCAGTATTCCATCACAGTATTCACAGTATCCATCACAGTATTCCATCACAGTATTCCATCACATTATTCTATCTACAGTATTCACAGTATTCATCACAGTATTCACAGTATCCATCACAGTATCCAACACAGTATTCACAGTATTCCATCACAGTGTTCACAGTATTCCATCACAGTATTCCATCACAGTATTCCAACACAGTATTCCAACACAGTATTCCAACACAGTATTCCAACTACAGTATTCCAACTACAGTATTCACAGTATCCATCACAGTATTCACAGTATCCATCACAGTATCCATCACAGTATCCATCACAGTATCCATCACAGAATCCATCACAGAATCCATCACAGAATCCATCACAGAATCCATCACAGAATCCATCACAGAATCCATCACAGAATCCATCACAGTGTCCATCACAGTGTCCATCACAGTATCCATCACAGTATCCATCACAGTATTCAGCACAGTATTCACAGTATCCATCTACAGTATTCACAGTATCCATCGCAGTATTTACAGTATCCATAACAGTATCCATCTACAGTATTCACGGTTTCCATCGCAGTATTTACAGTATCCATAACAGTATCCATCTACAGTATTCACAGTATCCATCTACAGTATTCACAGTATCCATCACAGTATTCACAGTATCCATCACAGTATTCACAGTATCCATCACAGTATTCCATCTACAGTATTCCATCTACAGTATTCCATCTACAGTATTCACAGTATTCACAGTATCCATCACAGTATCCATCGCAGTATTCACAGTATCCATCGCAGTATTCCATCACATTATTCCATCTACAGTATTCACAGTATTCATCACAGTATTCACAGTATCCATCACAGTATCCAACACAGTATTCACAGTATTCCATCACAGTATTCACAGTATCCATCACAGTATTCCATCACAGTATTCCATCACAGTATTCCAACACAGTATTCCAACACAGTATTCCAACACAGTTTTCCAACTACAGTATTCACAGTATCCATCACAGTATTCACAGTATCCATCACAGTATTCCATCTACAGTATTCACAATATTCATCACAGTATCCATCAAAGTATCCAACACAGTATTCACAGTATCCATCGCAGTATTCCATCACAGTATTCACAGTATTCATCACAGTATTCCATCACAGTATTCCATCACAGTATTCACAGAATCCATCGCAGTATTCCAACACAGTATTCACAGTATCCATCACAGTATTCCATCACAGTATTCCATCACAGTATTCCATCACAGTATTCCATCACAGTATTCACAGTATCCATCACAGTATTCCATCACAGTATTCCATCACAGTATCCATCACAGTATTCACAGTATCCATCACAGTATCCATCACAGTATTCACAGTATCCATCACAGTATTCCATCACAGTATTCCATCACAGTATTCCATCACAGTATTCACAGTATTCCATCACAGTATTCCATCACAGTATTCACAGTATTCATCACAGTATTCCATCACAGTATTCCATCACAGTATTCCATCACAGTATTCCATCTACAGTATTCACAGCATCCATCACAGAATTCACAGTATCCATCAAAGTATCCAACACAGTATTCACAGTATTCATCACAGTATTCACAGTATCCATCACAGAATTCACAGTATCCATCAAAGTATCCAACACAGTATTCACAGTATCCATCGCAGTATTCCATCACAGTATTCACAGTATCCATCACAGTATTCCATCACAGTATTCCATCACAGTATTCCATCACAGTATTCCATCACAGTATTCACAGTATCCATCACAGTATTCCATCACAGTATTCCATCACAGTATTCCATCACAGTATCCATCACAGTATTCACAGTATCCATCACAGTATTCACAGTATCCATCACAGTATTCCATCACAGAATTCCATTACAGTATCCATCACAGTATTCACAGTATCCATCACAGTATTCCATCACAGTATTCCATCACAGTATCCATCACAGTATTCACAGTATCCATCACAGTATTCCATCACAGTATTCACAGTATCCATCACAGTATTCCATCACAGTATTCCATCACAGTATTCCATTACAGTATCCATCACAGTATTCACAGTATCCATCACAGTATTCCATCACAGTATTCCATCACAGTATTCCATCACAGTATTCCATCACAGTATCCATCACAGTATTCCATCACAGTATTCCATCACAGTATTCCATCACAGTATTCCATCACAGTATTCCATCACAGTATCCATCACAGTATCCATCACAGTATTCCATCACAGTATTCCATCACAGTATCCATCACAGTATTCACAGTATTCCATCACAGTATCCCATCACAGTATTCCATCACAGTATTCACAGTATTCCATCACAGTATTCCATCACAGTATCCATCACAGTATTCACAGTATTCCATCACAGTATCCCATCACAGTATCCATCACAGTATTCACAGTAGTCCATCACAGTATTCCATCACAGTATTCCATCACAGTATTCAATCACAGTATTCAATCACAGTAACCCATCACAGTATCCATCACAGTATTCACAGTATCCATCACAGTATCCACAGTATTCCATCACAGTATCCATCACAGTATTCACAGTATCCATCACAGTATTCCATCACAGTATTCCATCACAGTATTCCATCACAGTATCCATCACAGTATTCACAGTATTCCATCACAGTATCCCATCACAGTATCCATCACAGTATTCACACTATCCATCACAGTATCCACAGTATTACATCACAGTATTCCATCACAGTATCCATCACAGTATCCATCACAGTATCCATCACAGTATCCATCACAGTATTCACAGTATCCATCACAGTATTCCATCACAGTATTCCATCACAGTATTCCATCACAGTATTCCATCACAGTATTCCAACACAGTATCCATCACAGTATCCATCACAGTATTCACAGTATCCATCACAGTATCCATCACAGTATTCCATCACAGTATCCATCACAGTATTCCATCACAGTATTCCATCACAGTATCCATCACAGTATTCACAGTATCCCATCACAGTATCCCATCACAGTATTCCATCACAGTATTCACAGTATCCATCACAGTATTCCATCACAGTATTCCATCACAGTATCCATCACAGTATTCACAGTATCCATCACAGTATTCCATCACAGTATCCATCACAGTATTCCATCACAGTATCCATCACAGTATTCACAGTATCCCATCACAGTATCCCATCACAGTATTCCATCACAGTATTCACAGTATCCATCACAGTATTCCATCACAGTATTCCATCACAGTATTCCATCACAGTATTCACAGTATCCATCACAGTATTCCATCACAGTATTCCATCACAGTATCCATCACAGTATTCACAGTATCCATCACAGTATTCCATCACAGTATCCATCACAGTATTCCATCACAGTATCCATCACAGTATTCACAGTATCCATCACAGTATTCCATCACAGTATTCCATCACAGTATCCATCACAGTATTCACAGTATCCATCACAGTATTCCATCACAGTATCCATCACAGTATTCCATCACAGTATTCCATCACAGTATCAATCACAGTATTCAAGTATTCCATCACAGTATCCATCACAGTATTCACAGTATCCATCACAGTATCCACAGTATTCCATCACAGTATTCCATCACAGTATTCCATCACAGTATTCCATCACAGTATTCCATCACAGTATTCCATCACAGTATCCATCACAGTATTCACAGTATTCCATCACAGTATCCCATCACAGTATCCATCACAGTATTCCATCAGAGCATCATCACAGTATCCATCACAGTATTCACAGTATCCATCACAGTATTCACAGTATCCAGCACAGTATCCATCTACAGTATTCACAGTATCCATCGCAGTATTTACCGTATCCATCATAGTATCCATCTACAGTATTCACAGTATCCAGCACAGTATTCACAGTATCCATCACAGTATCCATCTACAGTATTCACAGTATCCATCGCAGTATTTACCATATCCATCACAGTATCCATCTACAGTATTCACAGTATCCATCACAGTATTCACAGTATCCATCACAGTATTCACAGTATCCATCTGCAGTATTCACAGTATCCATCGCAGTATTCACAGTATCCATCACAGTATTCCATCTACAGTATTCACAGTATCGATCACTGTATTCACAGTATCCATCACAGTATTCACAGTATCCATCACTGTATTCACAGTATCCATCACAGTATTCACAGTATCCATCACAGTATCCACAGTATCCATCACAGTATTCACAGTATCCATCACACTCTCCATCACAGTATCCATCACAGTATTCCATCTACAGTATTCACAGTATCCATCTACAGTATTCATAGTATTCACAGTATCCGTCATAGTATTCACAGTATCCATCACAGTATTCACAGTATCCATCACAGTATCCTTCACAGTATTCACAGTATATATCACAGTATTCACAGTATCTATCACAGTATTCACAGTATCTATCACAGTATTCACAGTATCCACCACAGTATCCATCTACAGTATTCACAGTATCCATCGCACTATTCACAGTATCTATCGCACTATTCACAGTATCCATTGCACTATTCACAGTATCCATCACAGTATCCATCACAGTATCCACCACAGTATCCATCACAGTATTCCATCACAGTATCCATCACAGTATTCCATCACAGTATTCCATCACAGTATTCCATCACAGTATTCCATCACAGTATTCCATCACAGTATCCATCACAGTATTCACAGTATCCATCACAGTATTCCATCACAGTATTCCATCACAGTATCCATCACAGTATCCATCACAGTATTCACAGTATTCCATCACAGTATCCATCACAGTATTCCATCACAGTATTCACAGTATTCCATCACAGTATCCCATCACAGTATTCCATCACAGTATTCACAGTATCCATCACAGTATCCATCTACAGTATTCACAGTATCCATCGCAGTATTTACCGTATCCATCTACAGTATTCACAGTATCCAGCACAGTATTCACAGTATCCATCACAGTATCCATCTACAGTATTCACAGTATCCATCGCAGTATTTACCATATCCATCACAGTATCCATCTACAGTATTCACAGTATCCATCGCAGTATTCACAGTATCCATCTGCAGTATTCACAGTATCCATCGCAGTATTCACAGTATCCATCACAGTATTCCATCTACAGTATTCACAGTATCGATCACTGTATTCACAGTATCCATCACAGTATTCACAGTATCCATCACAGTATCCACAGTATCCATCACAGTATCCACAGTATCCATCACAGTATCCATCACAGTATTCACAGTATCCATCACACTCTCCATCACAGTATCCATCACAGTATTCCATCTACAGTATTCACAGTATCCATCTACAGTATTCATAGTATTCACAGTATCCGTCATAGTATTCACAGTATCCATCACAGTATTCACAGTATCCATCACAGTATCCTTCACAGTATTCACAGTATATATCACAGTATTCACAGTATCTATCACAGTATCCACAGTATTTATCACAGTATTCACAGTATCCATCGCACTATTCCAAGTATCTATTGCACTATTCACAGTATCCATTGCACTATTCACAGTATCCATCACAGTATCCATCACAGTATCCACCACAGTATCCACCACAGTATCCATCACAGTATCCATCACCAGTATCCATCACAGTATCCAACACAGTATCCATCACAGCATCATCACAGTATTCTCAGTATCCATCTACAGTATTCACAGTATCCATCTACAGTATTCACAGTATCCATTTACAGTATCCACAGTATCCATCACAGTATTCACAGTATCCATTTACAGTATTCACAGTATCCACAGTATCCATCACAGTATTCACAGTATCCATCACACTCTCCATCTACAGTATTCACAGTATCCATTTACAGTATTCACAGTATCCACAGTATCCATCACAGTATTCACAGTATCCATTTACAGTATTCACAGTATCCACAGTATCCATCACAGTATCCATCACACTCTCCATCGCAGTATTCACAGTATCCATCACAGTATTCACAGTATCCATCGCAGTATCCATCACAGTATTCACAGTATCCATCGCAGTATCCACAGTATCCATCACAGTATTCACAGTATCCACAGTATCCATCACTGTATTCACAATATCCATCACAGTATCCATCACAGTATCCATCACAGTATTCCATCACATTATTCCATCACAGTATTCACAGTATCCATCGCAGTATCCACAGTATCCATCACAGTATTCACAGTATCCATCGCAGTATCCACAGTATCCATTACAGTATTCACAGTATCCATCACAGTATCCATCACAGTACCATGACAGTATTCACAGTATCCATCACAGTATCCACAGAATGCATCACTGTATTCACAGTATCCATCGCAGTATTCACAGTATCCATCACTGTATTCACAGTGTTCCATCACAGTATCCATCACAGTATTCACAGTATCCATCACAGTATCCACAGTATCCATCACAGTATTCACAGTATCCATCACACTCTCCATCACAGTATCCATCACAGTATTCCATCTACAGTATTCACAGTATCCATCACAGTATTCACAGTATCCATCTACAGTATTCACAGTATCCATCACAGTATTCAAAGTATCCATCTACAGTATTCACAGTATCCATCACAGTATTCACAGTATCCATCACAGTATTCACAGTATCCATCACAGTATTCATCACACTCTCCATCACAGTATTCGCAGTATTCCATCACAGTATCCACAGTATCCATCGCGGTATCCACAGCATCCACCACAGTATCCATCTACAGTATTCACAGTATCCATCGCCTATTCACAGTATCCATCACAGTATTCCATCACAGTATCCCATCACAGTATCCATCACAGTATCCATCACAGTATCCATCACAGTATTCCCTCACAGTATTCCATCACAGTATTCCATCACAGTATTCCATCACAGTATCCATCACAGTATTCACAGTATTCCATCACAGTATTCCATCACAGTATTCCATCACAGTATTCCATCACAGTATTCCATCACAGTATTCCATCACAGTATCCAGCACAGAATCCATCTACAGTATTCACAGTATCCATCGCAGTATTTACCGTATCCATCACAGTATCCATCTACAGTATTCACAGTATCCAGCACAGTATTCACAGTATCCATCACAGTATCCATCTACAGTATTCACAGTATCCATCGCAGTATTTACCATATCCATCACAGTATCCATCTACAGTATTCACAGTATCCATCGCAGTATTCACAGTATCCATCACAGTATTCACAGTATCCATCTGCAGTATTCACAGTATCCATCGCAGTATTCACAGTATCCATCACAGTATTCACAGTATCCATCACACTCTCCATCACAGTATCCATCACAGTATTCCATCTACAGTATTCACAGTATCCATCTACAGTATTCATAGTATTCACAGTATCCGTCATAGTATTCACAGTATCTATCACAGTATTCACAGTATCCATCTCAGTATCCTTCACAGTATTCACAGTATATATCACAGTATTCACAGTATCTATCACAGTATTCACAGTATCTATCACAGTATCCACCACAGTATCCATCTACAGTATTCACAGTATCCATCGCACTATTCACAGTATCTATCGCACTATTCACAGTATCCATTGCACTATTCACAGTATCCATCACAGTATCCATCACAGTATCCACCACAGTATCCATCACAGTATTCCATCACAGTATTCCATCACAGTATCCATCACAGTATTCCATCACAGTATCCATCACAGTATTCCATCACAGTATTCCATCACAGTATTCCATCACAGTATCCATCACAGTATTCACAGTATTCCATCACAGTATCCCATCACAGTATTCACAGTATTCCATCACAGTATTCCATCACAGTATTCCATCACAGTATTCCATCACAGTATTCCATCACAGTATTCCTTCACAGTATCCATCACAGTATTCCATCACAGTGTTCCATCACAGTATTCCATCACAGTATTCCATCACAGTATTCCATCACAGTATTCACAGTATCCATCACAGTATTCCATCACAGTATCCATCATAGTATTCCATCACAGTATCCATCACAGTATTCACAGTATCCATCACAGTATTCCATCACAGTATTCCATCACAGTATTCCATCACAGTATCCATCACAGTATTCACAGTATCCATCACAGTATTCCATCACAGTATCCATCACAGTATTCACAGTATTCCATCACAGTATCCCATCACAGTATTCCATCACAGTATTCACAGTATCCATCACAGTATTCCATCACAGTATTCCATCACAGTATTCCATCACAGTATTCCATCACAGTATTCCATCACAGTATTCCATCACAGTATTCACAGTATCCCATCACAGTATCCATCACAGTATTCACAGTATCCACCACAGTATTCCATCACAGTATCCATCACAGTATTCCATCACAGTATTCAATCACAGTATTCCATCACAGTATTCCATCACAGTATTCCATCACAGTATTCCATCACAATATTCCATCACAGTATTCCATCACAGTATTCCATCACAGTATCCATCACAGTATCCATCACAGTATTCACAGTATTCCATCACAGTATCCCATCACAGTATTCACAGTATCCATCACAGTATTCCATCACAGTATTCCATCACAGTATTCCATCACAGTATCCCATCACAGTATTCACAGTATCCATCACAGTATCCACAGTATTCCATCACAGTATTCCATCACAGTATTCCATCACAGTATCCATCACAGTATTCACAGTATTCCATCACAGTATCCCATCACAGTATCCATCACAGTATTCCATCAGAGCATCTTCACAGTATCCATCACAGTATTCACAGTATCCATCACAGTATTCACAGTATTCCATCACAGTATCCCATCACAGTATCCATCACAGTATTCCATCACAGCATCATCACAGTATCCATCACAGTATTCACAGTATCCAGCACAGTATCCATCTACAGTATTCACAGTATCCATCGCAGTATTTACCGTATCCATCACAGTATCCATCTACAGTATTCACAGTATCCAGCACAGTATTCACAGTATCCATCACAGTATCCATCTACAGTATTCACAGTATCCATCGCAGTATTTACCATATCCATCACAGTATCCATCTACAGTATTCACAGTATCCATCGCAGTATTCACAGTATCCATCTGCAGTATTCACAGTATCCATCGCAGTATTCACAGTATCCATCACAGTATTCCATCTACAGTATTCACAGTATCGATCACTGAATTCACAGTATCCATCACAGTATTCACAGTATCCATCACAGTATTCACAGTATCCATCACAGTATTCCATCACAGTATCCATCACAGTATTCCATCACAGTATCCATCACAGTATTCACAGTATCCATCACAGTATTCCATCACAGTATTCCATCACAGTATCCATCACAGTATTCACAGTATCCATCACAGTATTCCATCACAGTATCCATCACAGTATTCCATCACAGTATTCCATCACAGTATCAATCACAGTATTCAAGTATTCCATCACAGTATCCATCACAGTATTCACAGTATCCATCACAGTATCCACAGTATTCCATCACAGTATTCCATCACAGTATTCCATCACAGTATTCCATCACAGTATTCCATCACAGTATCCATCACAGTATTCACAGTATTCCATCACAGTATCCCATCACAGTATCCATCACAGTATTCCATCAGAGCATCATCACAGTATCCATCACAGTATTCACAGTATCCATCACAGTATTCACAGTATCCAGCACAGTATCCATCTACAGTATTCACAGTATCCATCGCAGTATTTACCGTATCCATCATAGTATCCATCTACAGTATTCACAGTATCCAGCACAGTATTCACAGTATCCATCACAGTATCCATCTACAGTATTCACAGTATCCATCGCAGTATTTACCATATCCATCACAGTATCCATCTACAGTATTCACAGTATCCATCACAGTATTCACAGTATCCATCACAGTATTCACAGTATCCATCTGCAGTATTCACAGTATCCATCGCAGTATTCACAGTATCCATCACAGTATTCCATCTACAGTATTCACAGTATCGATCACTGTATTCACAGTATCCATCACAGTATTCACAGTATCCATCACTGTATTCACAGTATCCATCACAGTATTCACAGTATCCATCACAGTATCCACAGTATCCATCACAGTATTCACAGTATCCATCACACTCTCCATCACAGTATCCATCACAGTATTCCATCTACAGTATTCACAGTATCCATCTACAGTATTCATAGTATTCACAGTATCCGTCATAGTATTCACAGTATCCATCACAGTATTCACAGTATCCATCACAGTATCCTTCACAGTATTCACAGTATATATCACAGTATTCACAGTATCTATCACAGTATTCACAGTATCCATCACTGTATTCACAGTATCCATCACAGTATTCACAGTATCCATCACAGTATCCACAGTATCCATCACAGTATTCACAGTATCCATCACACTCTCCATCACAGTATCCATCACAGTATTCCATCTACAGTATTCACAGTATCCATCTACAGTATTCATAGTATTCACAGTATCCGTCATAGTATTCACAGTATCCATCACAGTATTCACAGTATCCATCACAGTATCCTTCACAGTATTCACAGTATATATCACAGTATTCACAGTATCTATCACAGTATCCACAGTATTTATCACAGTATTCACAGTATCCTTCACAGTATTCACAGTATATATCACAGTATTCACAGTATCCATCGCACTATTCACAGTATCTATTGCACTATTCACAGTATCCATTGCACTATTCACAGTATCCATCACAGTATCCATCACAGTATCCACCACAGTATCCACCACAGTATCCATCACAGTATCCATCACCAGTATCCATCACAGTATCCAACACAGTATCCATCACAGCATCATCACAGTATTCTCAGTATCCATCTACAGTATTCACAGTATCCATCTACAGTATTCACAGTATCCATTTACAGTATCCACAGTATCCATCACAGTATTCACAGTATCCATTTACAGTATTCACAGTATCCACAGTATCCATCACAGTATTCACAGTATCCATCACACTCTCCATCTACAGTATTCACAGTATCCATTTACAGTATTCACAGTATCCACAGTATCCATCACAGTATTCACAGTATCCATTTACAGTATTCACAGTATCCACAGTATCCATCACAGTATCCATCACACTCTCCATCGCAGTATTCACAGTATCCATCACAGTATTCACAGTATCCATCGCAGTATCCATCACAGTATTCACAGTATCCATCGCAGTATCCACAGTATCCATCACAGTATTCACAGTATCCACAGTATCCATCACTGTATTCACAATATCCATCACAGTATCCATCACAGTATCCATCACAGTATTCCATCACATTATTCCATCACAGTATTCACAGTATCCATCGCAGTATCCACAGTATCCATCACAGTATTCACAGTATCCATCGCAGTATCCACAGTATCCATTACAGTATTCACAGTATCCATCACAGTATCCATCACAGTACCATGACAGTATTCACAGTATCCATCACAGTATCCACAGAATGCATCACTGTATTCACAGTATCCATCGCAGTATTCACAGTATCCATCACTGTATTCACAGTGTTCCATCACAGTATCCATCACAGTATTCACAGTATCCATCACAGTATCCACAGTATCCATCACAGTATTCACAGTATCCATCACACTCTCCATCACAGTATCCATCACAGTATTCCATCTACAGTATTCACAGTATCCATCACAGTATTCACAGTATCCATCTACAGTATTCACAGTATCCATCACAGTATTCAAAGTATCCATCTACAGTATTCAAAGTATCCATCACAGTATTCACAGTATCCATCACAGTATTCACAGTATCCATCACAGTATTCATCACACTCTCCATCACAGTATTCGCAGTATTCCATCACAGTATCCACAGTATCCATCGCGGTATCCACAGCATCCACCACAGTATCCATCTACAGTATTCACAGTATCCATCGCCTATTCACAGTATCCATCACAGTATTCCATCACAGTATCCCATCACAGTATCCATCACAGTATCCATCACAGTATCCATCACAGTATTCCCTCACAGTATTCCATCACAGTATTCCATCACAGTATTCCATCACAGTATCCATCACAGTATTCACAGTATTCCATCACAGTATTCCATCACAGTATTCCATCACAGTATTCCATCACAGTATCCAGCACAGAATCCATCTACAGTATTCACAGTATCCATCGCAGTATTTACCGTATCCATCACAGTATCCATCTACAGTATTCACAGTATCCAGCACAGTATTCACAGTATCCATCACAGTATCCATCTACAGTATTCACAGTATCCATCGCAGTATTTACCATATCCATCACAGTATCCATCTACAGTATTCACAGTATCCATCGCAGTATTCACAGTATCCATCACAGTATTCACAGTATCCATCTGCAGTATTCACAGTATCCATCGCAGTATTCACAGTATCCATCACAGTATCCATCACAGTATTCACAGTATCCATCACACTCTCCATCACAGTATCCATCACAGTATTCCATCTACAGTATTCACAGTATCCATCTACAGTATTCATAGTATTCACAGTATCCGTCATAGTATTCACAGTATCTATCACAGTATTCACAGTATCCATCTCAGTATCCTTCACAGTATTCACAGTATATATCACAGTATTCACAGTATCTATCACAGTATTCACAGTATCTATCACAGTATTCACAGTATCCACCACAGTATCCATCTACAGTATTCACAGTATCCATCGCACTATTCACAGTATCTATCGCACTATTCACAGTATCCATTGCACTATTCACAGTATCCATCACAGTATCCATCACAGTATCCACCACAGTATCCATCACAGTATTCCATCACAGTATTCCATCACAGTATCCATCACAGTATTCCATCACAGTATCCATCACAGTATTCCATCACAGTATTCCATCACAGTATTCCATCACAGTATCCATCACAGTATTCACAGTATTCCATCACAGTATCCCATCACAGTATTCACAGTATTCCATCACAGTATTCCATCACAGTATTCCATCACAGTATTCCATCACAGTATTCCTTCACAGTATCCATCACAGTATTCCATCACAGTGTTCCATCACAGTATTCCATCACAGTATTCCATCACAGTATTCCATCACAGTATTCACAGTATCCATCACAGTATTCCATCACAGTATCCATCATAGTATTCCATCACAGTATCCATCACAGTATTCACAGTATCCATCACAGTATTCCATCACAGTATTCCATCACAGTATTCCATCACAGTATCCATCACAGTATCCATCACAGTATTCACAGTATCCATCACAGTATTCCATCACAGTATTCCATCACAGTATCCATCACAGTATTCACAGTATTCCATCACAGTATCCCATCACAGTATTCCATCACAGTATTCACAGTATCCATCACAGTATTCCATCACAGTATTCCATCACAGTATTCCATCACAGTATTCCATCACAGTATTCCATCACAGTATTCCATCACAGTATTCACAGTATCCCATCACAGTATCCATCACAGTATTCACAGTATCCACCACAGTATTCCATCACAGTATCCATCACAGTATTCCATCACAGTATTCAATCACAGTATTCCATCACAGTATTCCATCACAGTATTCCATCACAGTATTCCATCACAATATTCCATCACAGTATTCCATCACAGTATTCCATCACAGTATCCATCACAGTATTCACAGTATTCCATCACAGTATCCCATCACAGTATTCACAGTATCCATCACAGTATTCCATCACAGTATTCCATCACAGTATTCCATCACAGTATCCCATCACAGTATTCACAGTATCCATCACAGTATCCACAGTATTCCACCACAGTATTCCATCACAGTATTCCATCACAGTATCCATCACAGTATTCACAGTATTCCATCACAGTATCCCATCACAGTATCCATCACAGTATTCCATCAGAGCATCTTCACAGTATCCATCACAGTATTCACAGTATCCATCACAGTATTCACAGTATTCCATCACAGTATCCCATCACAGTATCCATCACAGTATTCCATCACAGCATCATCACAGTATCCATCACAGTATTCACAGTATCCAGCACAGTATCCATCTACAGTATTCACAGTATCCATCGCAGTATTTACCGTATCCATCACAGTATCCATCTACAGTATTCACAGTATCCAGCACAGTATTCACAGTATCCATCACAGTATCCATCTACAGTATTCACAGTATCCATCGCAGTATTTACCATATCCATCACAGTATCCATCTACAGTATTCACAGTATCCATCGCAGTATTCACAGTATCCATCTGCAGTATTCACAGTATCCATCGCAGTATTCACAGTATCCATCACAGTATTCCATCTACAGTATTCACAGTATCGATCACTGAATTCACAGTATCCATCACAGTATTCACAGTATCCATCACAGTATTCACAGTATCCATCACAGTATTCCATCACAGTATCCATCACAGTATTCCATCACAGTATCCATCACAGTATTCACAGTATCCATCACAGTATTCCATCACAGTATTCCATCACAGTATCCATCACAGTATTCACAGTATCCATCACAGTATTCCATCACAGTATCCATCACAGTATTCCATCACAGTATTCCATCACAGTATCAATCACAGTATTCAAGTATTCCATCACAGTATCCATCACAGTATTCACAGTATCCATCACAGTATCCACAGTATTCCATCACAGTATTCCATCACAGTATTCCATCACAGTATTCCATCACAGTATTCCATCACAGTATTCCATCACAGTATCCATCACAGTATTCACAGTATTCCATCACAGTATCCCATCACAGTATCCATCACAGTATTCCATCAGAGCATCATCACAGTATCCATCACAGTATTCACAGTATCCATCACAGTATTCACAGTATCCAGCACAGTATCCATCTACAGTATTCACAGTATCCATCGCAGTATTTACCGTATCCATCATAGTATCCATCTACAGTATTCACAGTATCCAGCACAGTATTCACAGTATCCATCACAGTATCCATCTACAGTATTCACAGTATCCATCGCAGTATTTACCATATCCATCACAGTATCCATCTACAGTATTCACAGTATCCATCACAGTATTCACAGTATCCATCACAGTATTCACAGTATCCATCTGCAGTATTCACAGTATCCATCGCAGTATTCACAGTATCCATCACAGTATTCCATCTACAGTATTCACAGTATCGATCACTGTATTCACAGTATCCATCACAGTATTCACAGTATCCATCACTGTATTCACAGTATCCATCACAGTATTCACAGTATCCATCACAGTATCCACAGTATCCATCACAGTATTCACAGTATCCATCACACTCTCCATCACAGTATCCATCACAGTATTCCATCTACAGTATTCACAGTATCCATCTACAGTATTCATAGTATTCACAGTATCCGTCATAGTATTCACAGTATCCATCACAGTATTCACAGTATCCATCACAGTATCCTTCACAGTATTCACAGTATATATCACAGTATTCACAGTATCTATCACAGTATTCACAGTATCTATCACAGTATTCACAGTATCCACCACAGTATCCATCTACAGTATTCACAGTATCCATCGCACTATTCACAGTATCTATCGCACTATTCACAGTATCCATTGCACTATTCACAGTATCCATCACAGTATCCATCACAGTATCCACCACAGTATCCATCACAGTATTCCATCACAGTATCCATCACAGTATTCCATCACAGTATTCCATCACAGTATTCCATCACAGTATTCCATCACAGTATTCCATCACAGTATCCATCACAGTATTCACAGTATCCATCACAGTATTCCATCACAGTATTCCATCACAGTATTCCATCACAGTATTCCATCACAGTATCCATCACAGTATCCATCACAGTATTCACAGTATTCCATCACAGTATCCATCACAGTATTCCATCACAGTATTCCATCACAGTATCCATCACAGTATTCACAGTATCCATCACAGTATTCCATCACAGTATTCCATCACAGTATTCCATCACAGTATCCATCACAGTATCCATCACAGTATTCACAGTATTCCATCACAGTATCCATCACAGTATTCCATCACAGTATTCACAGTATTCCATCACAGTATCCCATCACAGTATTCCATCACAGTATTCACAGTATCCATCACAGTATCCATCTACAGTATTCACAGTATCCATCGCAGTATTTACCGTATCCATCTACAGTATTCACAGTATCCAGCACAGTATTCACAGTATCCATCACAGTATCCATCTACAGTATTCACAGTATCCATCGCAGTATTTACCATATCCATCACAGTATCCATCTACAGTATTCACAGTATCCATCGCAGTATTCACAGTATCCATCTGCAGTATTCACAGTATCCATCGCAGTATTCACAGTATCCATCACAGTATTCCATCTACAGTATTCACAGTATCGATCACTGTATTCACAGTATCCATCACAGTATTCACAGTATCCATCACAGTATCCACAGTATCCATCACAGTATCCACAGTATCCATCACAGTATCCATCACAGTATTCACAGTATCCATCACACTCTCCATCACAGTATCCATCACAGTATTCCATCTACAGTATTCACAGTATCCATCTACAGTATTCATAGTATTCACAGTATCCGTCATAGTATTCACAGTATCCATCACAGTATTCACAGTATCCATCACAGTATCCTTCACAGTATTCACAGTATATATCACAGTATTCACAGTATCTATCACAGTATCCACAGTATTTATCACAGTATTCACAGTATCCTTCACAGTATTCACAGTATATATCACAGTATTCACAGTATCCATCGCACTATTCCAAGTATCTATTGCACTATTCACAGTATCCATTGCACTATTCACAGTATCCATCACAGTATCCATCACAGTATCCACCACAGTATCCACCACAGTATCCATCACAGTATCCATCACCAGTATCCATCACAGTATCCAACACAGTATCCATCACAGCATCATCACAGTATTCTCAGTATCCATCTACAGTATTCACAGTATCCATCTACAGTATTCACAGTATCCATTTACAGTATCCACAGTATCCATCACAGTATTCACAGTATCCATTTACAGTATTCACAGTATCCACAGTATCCATCACAGTATTCACAGTATCCATCACACTCTCCATCTACAGTATTCACAGTATCCATTTACAGTATTCACAGTATCCACAGTATCCATCACAGTATTCACAGTATCCATTTACAGTATTCACAGTATCCACAGTATCCATCACAGTATCCATCACACTCTCCATCGCAGTATTCACAGTATCCATCACAGTATTCACAGTATCCATCGCAGTATCCATCACAGTATTCACAGTATCCATCGCAGTATCCACAGTATCCATCACAGTATTCACAGTATCCACAGTATCCATCACTGTATTCACAATATCCATCACAGTATCCATCACAGTATCCATCACAGTATTCCATCACATTATTCCATCACAGTATTCACAGTATCCATCGCAGTATCCACAGTATCCATCACAGTATTCACAGTATCCATCGCAGTATCCACAGTATCCATTACAGTATTCACAGTATCCATCACAGTATCCATCACAGTACCATGACAGTATTCACAGTATCCATCACAGTATCCACAGAATGCATCACTGTATTCACAGTATCCATCGCAGTATTCACAGTATCCATCACTGTATTCACAGTGTTCCATCACAGTATCCATCACAGTATTCACAGTATCCATCACAGTATCCACAGTATCCATCACAGTATTCACAGTATCCATCACACTCTCCATCACAGTATCCATCACAGTATTCCATCTACAGTATTCACAGTATCCATCACAGTATTCACAGTATCCATCTACAGTATTCACAGTATCCATCACAGTATTCAAAGTATCCATCTACAGTATTCACAGTATCCATCACAGTATTCACAGTATCCATCACAGTATTCACAGTATCCATCACAGTATTCATCACACTCTCCATCACAGTATTCGCAGTATTCCATCACAGTATCCACAGTATCCATCGCGGTATCCACAGCATCCACCACAGTATCCATCTACAGTATTCACAGTATCCATCGCCTATTCACAGTATCCATCACAGTATTCCATCACAGTATCCCATCACAGTATCCATCACAGTATCCATCACAGTATCCATCACAGTATTCCCTCACAGTATTCCATCACAGTATTCCATCACAGTATTCCATCACAGTATCCATCACAGTATTCACAGTATTCCATCACAGTATTCCATCACAGTATTCCATCACAGTATTCCATCACAGTATCCAGCACAGAATCCATCTACAGTATTCACAGTATCCATCGCAGTATTTACCGTATCCATCACAGTATCCATCTACAGTATTCACAGTATCCAGCACAGTATTCACAGTATCCATCACAGTATCCATCTACAGTATTCACAGTATCCATCGCAGTATTTACCATATCCATCACAGTATCCATCTACAGTATTCACAGTATCCATCGCAGTATTCACAGTATCCATCACAGTATTCACAGTATCCATCTGCAGTATTCACAGTATCCATCGCAGTATTCACAGTATCCATCACAGTATCCATCACAGTATTCACAGTATCCATCACACTCTCCATCACAGTATCCATCACAGTATTCCATCTACAGTATTCACAGTATCCATCTACAGTATTCATAGTATTCACAGTATCCGTCATAGTATTCACAGTATCTATCACAGTATTCACAGTATCCATCTCAGTATCCTTCACAGTATTCACAGTATATATCACAGTATTCACAGTATCTATCACAGTATTCACAGTATCTATCACAGTATTCACAGTATCCACCACAGTATCCATCTACAGTATTCACAGTATCCATCGCACTATTCACAGTATCTATCGCACTATTCACAGTATCCATTGCACTATTCACAGTATCCATCACAGTATCCATCACAGTATCCACCACAGTATCCATCACAGTATTCCATCACAGTATTCCATCACAGTATCCATCACAGTATTCCATCACAGTATTCCATCACAGTATTCCATCACAGTATCCATCACAGTATTCACAGTATTCCATCACAGTATCCCATCACAGTATTCACAGTATTCCATCACAGTATTCCATCACAGTATTCCATCACAGTATTCCATCACAGTATTCCTTCACAGTGTTCCATCACAGTATTCCATCACAGTATTCCATCACAGTATTCCATCACAGTATTCACAGTATCCATCACAGTATTCCATCACAGTATCCATCATAGTATTCCATCACAGTATCCATCACAGTATTCACAGTATCCATCACAGTATTCCATCACAGTATTCCATCACAGTATTCCATCACAGTATCCATCACAGTATCCATCACAGTATTCACAGTATCCATCACAGTATTCCATCACAGTATTCCATCACAGTATCCATCACAGTATTCACAGTATTCCATCACAGTATCCCATCACAGTATTCCATCACAGTATTCACAGTATCCATCACAGTATTCCATCACAGTATTCCATCACAGTATTCCATCACAGTATTCCATCACAGTATTCCATCACAGTATTCCATCACAGTATTCACAGTATCCCATCACAGTATCCATCACAGTATTCACAGTATCCACCACAGTATTCCATCACAGTATCCATCACAGTATTCCATCACAGTATTCAATCACAGTATTCCATCACAGTATTCCATCACAGTATTCCATCACAGTATTCCATCACAATATTCCATCACAGTATTCCATCACAGTATTCCATCACAGTATCCATCACAGTATTCACAGTATTCCATCACAGTATCCCATCACAGTATTCACAGTATCCATCACAGTATTCCATCACAGTATTCCATCACAGTATTCCATCACAGTATCCCATCACAGTATTCACAGTATCCATCACAGTATCCACAGTATTCCATCACAGTATTCCATCACAGTATTCCATCACAGTATCCATCACAGTATTCACAGTATTCCATCACAGTATCCCATCACAGTATCCATCACAGTATTCCATCAGAGCATCTTCACAGTATCCATCACAGTATTCACAGTATCCATCACAGTATTCACAGTATTCCATCACAGTATCCCATCACAGTATCCATCACAGTATTCCATCACAGCATCATCACAGTATCCATCACAGTATTCACAGTATCCAGCACAGTATCCATCTACAGTATTCACAGTATCCATCGCAGTATTTACCGTATCCATCACAGTATCCATCTACAGTATTCACAGTATCCAGCACAGTATTCACAGTATCCATCACAGTATCCATCTACAGTATTCACAGTATCCATCGCAGTATTTACCATATCCATCACAGTATCCATCTACAGTATTCACAGTATCCATCGCAGTATTCACAGTATCCATCTGCAGTATTCACAGTATCCATCGCAGTATTCACAGTATCCATCACAGTATTCCATCTACAGTATTCACAGTATCGATCACTGAATTCACAGTATCCATCACAGTATTCACAGTATCCATCACAGTATTCACAGTATCCATCACAGTATTCCATCACAGTATCCATCACAGTATTCCATCACAGTATCCATCACAGTATTCACAGTATCCATCACAGTATTCCATCACAGTATTCCATCACAGTATCCATCACAGTATTCACAGTATCCATCACAGTATTCCATCACAGTATCCATCACAGTATTCCATCACAGTATTCCATCACAGTATCAATCACAGTATTCAAGTATTCCATCACAGTATCCATCACAGTATTCACAGTATCCATCACAGTATCCACAGTATTCCATCACAGTATTCCATCACAGTATTCCATCACAGTATTCCATCACAGTATTCCATCACAGTATTCCATCACAGTATTCCATCACAGTAACCATCACAGTATTCACAGTATTCCATCACAGTATCCCATCACAGTATCCATCACAGTATTCCATCAGAGCATCATCACAGTATCCATCACAGTATTCACAGTATCCATCACAGTATTCACAGTATCCAGCACAGTATCCATCTACAGTATTCACAGTATCCATCGCAGTATTTACCGTATCCATCATAGTATCCATCTACAGTATTCACAGTATCCAGCACAGTATTCACAGTATCCATCACAGTATCCATCTACAGTATTCACAGTATCCATCGCAGTATTTACCATATCCATCACAGTATCCATCTACAGTATTCACAGTATCCATCACAGTATTCACAGTATCCATCACAGTATTCACAGTATCCATCTGCAGTATTCACAGTATCCATCGCAGTATTCACAGTATCCATCACAGTATTCCATCTACAGTATTCACAGTATCGATCACTGTATTCACAGTATCCATCACAGTATTCACAGTATCCATCACTGTATTCACAGTATCCATCACAGTATTCACAGTATCCATCACAGTATCCACAGTATCCATCACAGTATTCACAGTATCCATCACACTCTCCATCACAGTATCCATCACAGTATTCCATCTACAGTATTCACAGTATCCATCTACAGTATTCATAGTATTCACAGTATCCGTCATAGTATTCACAGTATCCATCACAGTATTCACAGTATCCATCACAGTATCCTTCACAGTATTCACAGTATATATCACAGTATTCACAGTATCTATCACAGTATTCACAGTATCTATCACAGTATTCACAGTATCCACCACAGTATCCATCTACAGTATTCACAGTATCCATCGCACTATTCACAGTATCTATCGCACTATTCACAGTATCCATTGCACTATTCACAGTATCCATCACAGTATCCATCACAGTATCCACCACAGTATCCATCACAGTATTCCATCACAGTATCCATCACAGTATTCCATCACAGTATTCCATCACAGTATTCCATCACAGTATTCCATCACAGTATCCATCACAGTATTCACAGTATCCATCACAGTATTCCATCACAGTATTCCATCACAGTATTCCATCACAGTATTCCATCACAGTATCCATCACAGTATCCATCACAGTATTCACAGTATTCCATCACAGTATCCATCACAGTATTCCATCACAGTATTCACAGTATTCCATCACAGTATCCCATCACAGTATTCCATCACAGTATTCACAGTATCCATCACAGTATCCATCTACAGTATTCACAGTATCCATCGCAGTATTTACCGTATCCATCTACAGTATTCACAGTATCCAGCACAGTATTCACAGTATCCATCACAGTATCCATCTACAGTATTCACAGTATCCATCGCAGTATTTACCATATCCATCACAGTATCCATCTACAGTATTCACAGTATCCATCGCAGTATTCACAGTATCCATCTGCAGTATTCACAGTATCCATCGCAGTATTCACAGTATCCATCACAGTATTCCATCTACAGTATTCACAGTATCGATCACTGTATTCACAGTATCCATCACAGTATTCACAGTATCCATCACAGTATCCACAGTATCCATCACAGTATCCACAGTATCCATCACAGTATCCATCACAGTATTCACAGTATCCATCACACTCTCCATCACAGTATCCATCACAGTATTCCATCTACAGTATTCACAGTATCCATCTACAGTATTCATAGTATTCACAGTATCCGTCATAGTATTCACAGTATCCATCACAGTATTCACAGTATCCATCACAGTATCCTTCACAGTATTCACAGTATATATCACAGTATTCACAGTATCTATCACAGTATCCACAGTATTTATCACAGTATTCACAGTATCCTTCACAGTATTCACAGTATATATCACAGTATTCACAGTATCCATCGCACTATTCCAAGTATCTATTGCACTATTCACAGTATCCATTGCACTATTCACAGTATCCATCACAGTATCCATCACAGTATCCACCACAGTATCCACCACAGTATCCATCACAGTATCCATCACCAGTATCCATCACAGTATCCAACACAGTATCCATCACAGCATCATCACAGTATTCTCAGTATCCATCTACAGTATTCACAGTATCCATCTACAGTATTCACAGTATCCATTTACAGTATCCACAGTATCCATCACAGTATTCACAGTATCCATTTACAGTATTCACAGTATCCACAGTATCCATCACAGTATTCACAGTATCCATCACACTCTCCATCTACAGTATTCACAGTATCCATTTACAGTATTCACAGTATCCACAGTATCCATCACAGTATTCACAGTATCCATTTACAGTATTCACAGTATCCACAGTATCCATCACAGTATCCATCACACTCTCCATCGCAGTATTCACAGTATCCATCACAGTATTCACAGTATCCATCGCAGTATCCATCACAGTATTCACAGTATCCATCGCAGTATCCACAGTATCCATCACAGTATTCACAGTATCCACAGTATCCATCACTGTATTCACAATATCCATCACAGTATCCATCACAGTATCCATCACAGTATTCCATCACATTATTCCATCACAGTATTCACAGTATCCATCGCAGTATCCACAGTATCCATCACAGTATTCACAGTATCCATCGCAGTATCCACAGTATCCATTACAGTATTCACAGTATCCATCACAGTATCCATCACAGTACCATGACAGTATTCACAGTATCCATCACAGTATCCACAGAATGCATCACTGTATTCACAGTATCCATCGCAGTATTCACAGTATCCATCACTGTATTCACAGTGTTCCATCACAGTATCCATCACAGTATTCACAGTATCCATCACAGTATCCACAGTATCCATCACAGTATTCACAGTATCCATCACACTCTCCATCACAGTATCCATCACAGTATTCCATCTACAGTATTCACAGTATCCATCACAGTATTCACAGTATCCATCTACAGTATTCACAGTATCCATCACAGTATTCAAAGTATCCATCTACAGTATTCACAGTATCCATCACAGTATTCACAGTATCCATCACAGTATTCACAGTATCCATCACAGTATTCATCACACTCTCCATCACAGTATTCGCAGTATTCCATCACAGTATCCACAGTATCCATCGCGGTATCCACAGCATCCACCACAGTATCCATCTACAGTATTCACAGTATCCATCGCCTATTCACAGTATCCATCACAGTATTCCATCACAGTATCCCATCACAGTATCCATCACAGTATCCATCACAGTATCCATCACAGTATTCCCTCACAGTATTCCATCACAGTATTCCATCACAGTATTCCATCACAGTATTCCATCACAGTATCCATCACAGTATTCACAGTATTCCATCACAGTATTCCATCACAGTATTCCATCACAGTATTCCATCACAGTATTCCATCACAGTATTCCATCACAGTATCCAGCACAGAATCCATCTACAGTATTCACAGTATCCATCGCAGTATTTACCGTATCCATCACAGTATCCATCTACAGTATTCACAGTATCCAGCACAGTATTCACAGTATCCATCACAGTATCCATCTACAGTATTCACAGTATCCATCGCAGTATTTACCATATCCATCACAGTATCCATCTACAGTATTCACAGTATCCATCGCAGTATTCACAGTATCCATCACAGTATTCACAGTATCCATCTGCAGTATTCACAGTATCCATCGCAGTATTCACAGTATCCATCACAGTATCCATCACAGTATTCACAGTATCCATCACACTCTCCATCACAGTATCCATCACAGTATTCCATCTACAGTATTCACAGTATCCATCTACAGTATTCATAGTATTCACAGTATCCGTCATAGTATTCACAGTATCTATCACAGTATTCACAGTATCCATCTCAGTATCCTTCACAGTATTCACAGTATATATCACAGTATTCACAGTATCTATCACAGTATTCACAGTATCTATCACAGTATTCACAGTATCCACCACAGTATCCATCTACAGTATTCACAGTATCCATCGCACTATTCACAGTATCTATCGCACTATTCACAGTATCCATTGCACTATTCACAGTATCCATCACAGTATCCATCACAGTATCCACCACAGTATCCATCACAGTATTCCATCACAGTATTCCATCACAGTATCCATCACAGTATTCCATCACAGTATCCATCACAGTATTCCATCACAGTATTCCATCACAGTATTCCATCACAGTATCCATCACAGTATTCACAGTATTCCATCACAGTATCCCATCACAGTATTCACAGTATTCCATCACAGTATTCCATCACAGTATTCCATCACAGTATTCCATCACAGTATTCCTTCACAGTATCCATCACAGTATTCCATCACAGTGTTCCATCACAGTATTCCATCACAGTATTCCATCACAGTATTCCATCACAGTATTCACAGTATCCATCACAGTATTCCATCACAGTATCCATCATAGTATTCCATCACAGTATCCATCACAGTATTCACAGTATCCATCACAGTATTCCATCACAGTATTCCATCACAGTATTCCATCACAGTATTCCATCACAGTATCCATCACAGTATCCATCACAGTATTCACAGTATCCATCACAGTATTCCATCACAGTATTCCATCACAGTATCCATCACAGTATTCACAGTATTCCATCACAGTATCCCATCACAGTATTCCATCACAGTATTCACAGTATCCATCACAGTATTCCATCACAGTATTCCATCACAGTATTCCATCACAGTATTCCATCACAGTATTCACAGTATCCCATCACAGTATCCATCACAGTATTCACAGTATCCACCACAGTATTCCATCACAGTATCCATCACAGTATTCCATCACAGTATTCCATCACAGTATTCCATCACAGTATTCCATCACAGTATTCCATCACAATATTCCATCACAGTATTCCATCACAGTATTCCATCACAGTATTCCATCACAGTATCCATCACAGTATTCACAGTATTCCATCACAGTATCCCATCACAGTATTCACAGTATCCATCACAGTATTCCATCACAGTATTCCATCACAGTATTCCATCACAGTATCCCATCACAGTATTCACAGTATCCATCACAGTATCCACAGTATTCCATCACAGTATTCCATCACAGTATTCCATCACAGTATCCATCACAGTATTCACAGTATTCCATCACAGTATCCCATCACAGTATCCATCACAGTATTCCATCAGAGCATCTTCACAGTATCCATCACAGTATTCACAGTATCCATCACAGTATTCACAGTATTCCATCACAGTATCCCATCACAGTATCCATCACAGTATTCCATCACAGCATCATCACAGTATCCATCACAGTATTCACAGTATCCAGCACAGTATCCATCTACAGTATTCACAGTATCCATCGCAGTATTTACCGTATCCATCACAGTATCCATCTACAGTATTCACAGTATCCAGCACAGTATTCACAGTATCCATCACAGTATCCATCTACAGTATTCACAGTATCCATCGCAGTATTTACCATATCCATCACAGTATCCATCTACAGTATTCACAGTATCCATCGCAGTATTCACAGTATCCATCTGCAGTATTCACAGTATCCATCGCAGTATTCACAGTATCCATCACAGTATTCCATCTACAGTATTCACAGTATCGATCACTGAATTCACAGTATCCATCACAGTATTCACAGTATCCATCACAGTATCCACAGTATCCATCACAGTATCCACAGTATCCATCACAGTATCCATCACAGTATTCACAGTATCCATCACACTCTCCATCACAGTATCCATCACAGTATTCCATCTACAGTATTCACAGTATCCATCTACAGTATTCATAGTATTCACAGTATCCGTCATAGTATTCACAGTATCCATCACAGTATTCACAGTATCCATCACAGTATCCACAGTATCTATCACAGTATTCACAGTATCTATCACAGTATTCACAGTATCCTTCACAGTATTCACAGTATATATCACAGTATTCACAGTATCCATCGCACTATTCACAGTATCTATTGCACTATTCACAGTATCCATTGCACTATTCACAGTATCCATCACAGTATCCATCACAGCATCCACCACAGTATCCATCACAGTATCCATCACAGTATCCATCACAGTATCCATCACAGTATCCATCACAGTATCCATCACAGCATCATCACAGTATTCACAGTATCCATCTACAGTATTCACAGTATCCATCTACAGTATTCACAGTATCCATTTACAGTATCCACAGTATCCATCACAGTATTCACAGTATCCATTTACAGTATTCACAGTATCCATTTACAGTATCCATCACAGTATCCTTCACAGTATTCACAGTATATATCACAGTATTCACAGTATCTATCACAGTATTCACAGTATCTATCACAGTATTCACAGCATCCACCACAGGATCCATCTACAGTATTCACAGTATCCCATCGCACTATTCACAGTATCTATCGCACTATTCACAGTATCCATTGCACTATTCACAGTATCCACCACAGTATCCATCACAGTATTCCATCACAGTATCCATCACAGTATTCCATCACAGTATTCCATCACAGTATTCCATCACAGTATTCCATCACAGTATTCCATCACAGTATCCATCACAGTATTCACAGTATCCCATCACAGTATCCATCACAGTATTCACAGTATCCATCAAAGTATTCCATCACAGTATCCATCACAGTATTCCATCACAGTATTCAATCACAGTATTCCATCACAGTATTCCATCACAGTATTCCATCACAGTATTCCATCACAATATTCCATCACAGTATTCCATCACAGTATTCCATCACAGTATTCCATCACAGTATCCATCACAGTATTCACAGTATTCCATCACAGTATCCCATCACAGTATCCATCACAGTATTCACAGTATCCATCACAGTATTCACAGTATTCCATCACAGTATTCCATCACAGTATTCCATCACAGTATTCCATCACAGTATTCCATCACAGTATCCATCACAGTATTCACAGTATCCATCGCAGTATCCATCACAGTATTCACAGTATCCATCGCAGTATCCACAGTATCCATCACAGTATTCACAGTATCCACAGTATCCATCACTGTATTCACAATATCCATCACAGTATCCATCACAGTATTCCATCACAGTATTCCATCACAGTATTCCATCACAGTATTCACAGTATCCATCGCAGTATCCACAGTATCCATCACAGTATTCACAGTATCCATCGCAGTATCCACAGTATCCATTACAGTATTCACAGTATCCATCACAGTATCCATCACAGTACCATCACAGTATTCACAGTATCCATCACAGTATCCACAGAATCCATCACTGTATTCACAGTATCCATCGCAGTATTCACAGTATCCATCACTGTATTCACAGTGTCCATCACAGTATCCATCACAGTATTCACAGTATCCATCGCAGTATCCACAGTATCCATCACAGTATTCACAGTATCCATCACACTCTCCATCACAGTATCCATCACAGTATTCCATCTACAGTATTCACAGTATCCATCACAGTATTCAAAGTATCCATCTACAGTATTCACAGTATCCATCACAGTATTCACAGTATCCATCACAGTATTCATCACACTCTCCATCACAGTATTCGCAGTATTCCATCACAGTATCCACAGTATCCATCGCGGTATCCACAGCATCCACCACAGTATCCATCTACAGTATTCACAGTATCCATCGCCTATTCACAGTATCCATCACAGTATCCCATCACAGTATCCATCACAGTATCCATCACAGTATTCACAGTATCCATCACAGTATTCCATCACAGTATTCCATCACAGTATTCCATCACAGTATCCATCACAGTATTCACAGTATCCATTACAGTATTCCATCACAGTATCCATCACAGTATTCCATCACAGTATCCATCACAGTATTCACAGTATCCATCACAGTATTCCATCACAGTATTCCATCACAGTATTCCATCACAGTATCCATCACAGTATCCATCACAGTATTCACAGTATCCATCACAGTATTCCATCACAGTATCCATCACAGTATTCCATCACAGTATCCATCACAGTATTCACAGTATTCCATCACAGCATCCCATCACAGTATTCCATCACAGTATTCACAGTATCAATCACAGTATTCCATCACAGTATTCCATCACAGTATTCCATCACAGTATTCCATCACAGTATTCCATCACAGTATCCATCACAGTATCCATCACAGTATTCACAGTATCCCATCACAGTATCCATCACAGTATTCACAGTATCCATCACAGTATTCCATCACAGTATCCATCACAGTATTCCATCACAGTATTCAATCACAGTATTCCATCACAGTATTCCATCACAGTATTCCATCACAGTATTCCATCACAGTATTCCATCACAGTATTCCATCACAGTATTCCATCACAGTATTCCATCACAATATTCCATCACAGTATTCCATCACAGTATTCCATCACAGTATTCCATCACAGTATCCATCACAGTATTCACAGTATTCCATCACAGTATCCCATCACAGTATCCATCACAGTATTCACAGTATCCATCACAGTATCCACAGTATTCCATCACAGTATTCCATCACAGTATTCCATCACAGTATCCATCACAGTATTCACAGTATTCCATCACAGTATCCCATCACAGTATCCATCACAGTATTCCATCAGAGCATCTTCACAGTATCCATCACAGTATTCACAGTATCCATCACAGTATTCACAGTATTCCATCACAGTATTCCATCACAGTATTCACAGTATTCCATCACAGTATTCCATCACAGTATCCATCACAGTATTCACAGTATTCCATCACAGTATCCCATCACAGTATCCATCACAGTATTCACAGTTTCCATCACAGTATTCCATCACAGTATCCATCACAGTATTCCATCACAGTATTCCATCACAGTATCCATCACAGTATTCACAGTATTCCATCACAGTATCCCATCACAGTATTCACAGTATCCATCACAGTATTCCATCACAGTATTCCATCACAGTATTCCATCACAGTATTCCATCACAGTATCCATCACAGTATTCACAGTATCCCATCACAGTATCCATCACAGTATTCAAAGTATCCATCACAGTATTCCATCACAGTATCCATCACAGTATTCCATCACAGTATTCAATCACAGTATTCCATCACAGTATTCCATCACAGTATTCCATCACAGTATTCCATCACAGTATTCCATCACAATATTCCATCACAATATTCCATCACAGTATTCCATCACAGTATTCCATCACAGTATTCCATCACAGTATCCATCACAGTATTCACAGTATTCCATCACAGTATCCCATCACAGTATCCATCACAGTATTCACAGTATCCATCACAGTATCCACAGTATTCCATCACAGTATTCCATCACAGTATTCCATCACAGTATCCATCACAGTATTCACAGTATTCCATCACAGTATCCCATCACAGTATTCACAGTATCCATCACAGTATCCACAGTATTCCATCACAGTATTCCATCACAGTATTCCATCACAGTATCCATCACAGTATTCACAGTATTCCATCACAGTATTCACAGTATCCATCACACTCTCCATCACAGTATCCATCACAGTATTCCATCTACAGTATTCACAGTATCCATCTACAGTATTCATAGTATTCACAGTATCCGTCATAGTATTCACAGTATCCATCACAGTATTCACAGTATCCATCACAGTATCCTTCACAGTATTCACAGTATATATCACAGTATTCACAGTATCTATCACAGTATTCACAGTATCTATCACAGTATTCACAGTATCCTTCACAGTATTCACAGTATATATCACAGTATCCATCGCAATATTCACAGTATCTATTGCACTATTCACAGTATCCATTGCACTATTCACAGTATCCATCACAGTATCCATCACAGTAACCACCACAGTATCCATCACAGTATCGATCACAGTATCCATCACAGTATCCATCACAGTATCCATCACAGCATCATCACAGTATTCACAGTATCCATCTACAGTATTCACAGTATCCATCTACAGTATTCACAGTATCCATTTACAGTATCCACAGTATCCATCACAGTATTCACAGTATCCATTTACAGTATTCACAGTATCCACAGTATCCATCACAGTATTCACAGTATCCATCACACTCTCCATCTACAGTATTCACAGTATCCATTTACAGTATTCACAGTATCCACAGTATCCATCACAGTATTCACAGTATCCATTTACAGTATTCACAGTATCCACAGTATCCATTTACAGTATTCACAGTATCCATCACACTCTCCATCTACAGTATTCACAGTATCCACAGTATCCATCACAGTATTCACAGTATCCATCGCAGTATCCATCACAGTATTCACAGTATCCATCGCAGTATCCACAGTATCCATCACAGTATTCACAGTATCCACAGTATCCATCACTGTATTCACAATATCCATCACAGTATCCATCACAGTATCCATCACAGTATTCCATCACAGTATTCCATCACAGTATTCACAGTATCCATCGCAGTATCCACAGTATCCATCGCAGTATCCACAGTATCCATCACAGTATTCACAGTATCCATCGCAGTATCCACAGTATCCATTACAGTATTCACAGTATCCATCACAGTATCCATCACAGTACCATCACAGTATTCCATCACAGTATTCCATCACAGTATTCACAGTATCCATCGCAGTATCCACAGTATCCATCGCAGTATCCACAGTATCCATCACAGTATTCACAGTATCCATCGCAGTATCCACAGTATCCATTACAGTATCCACAGTATCCATCACAGTATTCACAGTATCCATCGCAGTATCCACAGAATCCATCACTGTATTCACAGTATCCATCGCAGTATTCACAGTATCCATCACTGTATTCACAGTGTCCATCACAGTATCCATCACAGTATTCACAGTATCCATCGCAGTATCCACAGTATCCATCACAGTATTCACAGTATCCATCACACTCACTATCACAGTATCCATCACAGTATTCCATCTACAGTATTCACAGTATCCATCACAGTATTCACAGTATCCATCTACAGTATTCACAGTATCCATCTACAGTATTCAAAGTATCCATCTACAGTATTCACAGTATCCATCACAGTATTCACAGTATCCATCACAGTATTCATCACACTCTCCATCACAGTATTCGCAGTATTCCATCACAGTATCCACAGTATCCATCGCGGTATCCACAGCATCCACCACAGTATCCATCTGCAGTATTCACAGTATCCATCGCAGTATTCACAGTATCCATCGCAGTATTCCATCTATAGTATTCACAGTATCGATTACTGTATTCACAGTATCCATCACTGTATTCACAGTATCCATCACAGTATTCACAGTATCCATCACAGTATCCACAGTATCCATCACAGTATCCATCACAGTATTCACAGTATCCATCACACTCTCCATCACAGTATCCATCACAGTATTCCATCTACAGTATTCACAGTATCCATCTACAGTATTCATAGTATTCACAGTATCCGTCATAGTATTCACAGTATCCATCACAGTATTCACAGTATCCATCACAGTATCCTTCACAGTATTCACAGTATATATCACAGTATTCACAGTATCTATCACAGTATTCACAGTATCTATCACAGTATCCTTCACAGTATTCACAGTATATATCACAGTATTCACAGTATCCATCGCACTATTCACAGTATCTATTGCACTATTCACAGTATCCATTGCACTATTCACAGTATCCATCACAGTATCCATCACAGTATCCACCACAGTATCCATCACAGTATCCATCACAGTATCCATCACAGTATCCATCACAGTATCCATCACAGTATTCACAGTATCCATCTACAGTATTCACAGTATCCATTTACAGTATCCACAGTATCCATCACAGTATTCACAGTATCCATTTACAGTATTCACAGTATCCACAGTATCCATCACAGTATTCACAGTATCCATCACACTCTCCATCTACAGTATTCACAGTATCCATTTACAGTATTCACAGTATCCACAGTATCCATCACAGTATTCACAGTATCCATTTACAGTATTCACAGTGTCCACAGTATCCATCACAGTATTCACAGTATCCATCACACTCTCCATCGCAGTATTCACAGTATCCACAGTATCCATCACAGTATTCACAGTATCCATCGCAGTATCCATCACAGTATTCACAGTATCCATCGCAGTATCCACAGTATCCATCACAGTATTCACAGTATCCACAGTATCCATCACTGTATTCACAATATCCATCACAGTATCCATCACAGTATTTCATCACAGTATTCCATCACAGTATTCACAGTATCCATCGCAGTATCCACAGTATCCATCACAGTATTCACAGTATCCATCACAGTATCCATCACAGTACCATCACAGTATTCACAGTATCCATCACAGTATCCACAGAATCCATCACTGTATTCACAGTATCCATCGCAGTATTCACAGTTTCCATCACTGTATTCACAGTGTCCATCACAGTATCCATCACAGTATTCACAGTATCCATCGCAGTATCCACAGTATCCATCACAGTATTCACAGTATCCATCACACTCTCCATCACAGTATCCATCACAGTATTCCATCTACAGTATTCACAGTATCCATCACAGTATTCACAGTATCCATCTACAGTATTCACAGTATCCATCACAGTATTCAAAGTATCCATCTACAGTATTCACAGTATCCATCACAGTATTCACAGTATCCATCACAGTATTCATCACACTCTCCATCACAGTATTCGCAGTATTCCATCACAGTATCCACAGTATCCATCGCGGTATCCACAGCATCCACCACAGTATCCATCTACAGTATTCACAGTATCCATCGCCTATTCACAGTATCCATCACAGTATCCCATCACAGTATCCATCACAGTATCCATCACAGTATTCCATATCTGTATTCCATCACAGTATTCCCTCACAGTATTCCATCACAGTATCCATCACAGTATTCACAGTATCCATCACAGTATTCCATCACAGTATTCCATCACAGTATTCCATCACAGTATCCATCACAGTATCCATCACAGTATCCATCACAGTATTCATCACAGTATTCATCACAGTATTCCATCACAGTATTACATCACAGTATTCATCACAGTATTCCATCACAGTATTCCATCACAGTATTCCATCACAGTATTCACAGTATCCACAGTATTCCATCACAGTATTCACAGTATCCATCACAGTATTCCATCACAGTATTCCATCACAGTATTCCATCACAGTATTCCATCACAGTATTCCATCACAGTATTCCACACAGTATTCACAGTATCCACAGTATTCCATCACAGTATTCACAGTATCCATCACAGTATTCCATCACAGTATTCCATCACAGTATTCCATTACAGTATCCATCACAGGATTCACAGTATCCATCACAGTATTCCATCACAGTATTCACAGTATTCCATCACAGTATTCACAGTATCCATCACAGTAATCCATCACAGTATTCCATCACAGTATTCCATCACAGTATTCCATCACAGTATTCCATCACAGTATTCCATCACAGTATCCATCACAGTATCCATCACAGTATTCCATCACAGTATCCCATCACAGTATCCATCACAATATTCCATCACAGTATCCATCACAGTATTCCATCACAGTATTCCATCACAGTATTCCATCACAGTATTCCATCACAGTATTCCATCACAGTATCCATCACAGTATGCCATCACAGTATTCCATCACAGTATCCATCACAGTATCCACAGTATTCCATCACAGTATTCCATCACAGTATGCCATCACAGTATCCATCACAGTATTCGCAGTATTCCATCACAGTATCCACAGTTTCCATCGCGGTATCCACAGCATCCACCACAGTATCCATCTACAGTATTCACAGTATCCATCGCCTATTCACAGTATCCATCACAGTATCCCATCACAGTATCCATCACAGTATCCATCACAGTATCCATCACAGTATTCCATATCTGTATTCCATCACAGTATTCCCTCACAGTATTCCATCACAGTATTCCATCACAGTATCCATCACAGTATTCACAGTATTCCATCACAGTATTCCATCACAGTATTCCATCACAGTATTCCATCACAGTATTCCATCACAGTATCCATCACAGTATCCATCACAGTATTCATCACAGTATTCATCACAGTATTCCATCACAGTATTCCATCACAGTATTCATCACAGTATTCATCACAGTATTCCATCACAGTATTCCATCACAGTATTCCATCACAGTATTCCATCACAGTATTCACAGTATCCATCACAGTATTCCATCACAGTATTCACAGTATTCCATCACAGTATTCCATCACAGTATTCCATCACAGTATCCATCACAGTATCCATCACAGTATTCACAGTATCCATCACAGTATTCCATCACAGTATTCCATTACAGTATCCATCACAGTATTCACAGTATCCATCACAGTATTCCATCACAGTATTCACAGTATTCCATCACAGTATTCACAGTATCCATCACAGTATTCCATCACAGTATCCATCACAGTATTCACAGTATCCATCACAGTATTCCATCACAGTATTCCATCACAGTATTCCATCACAGTATTCCATCACAGTATTCCATCACAGTATTCACAGTATCCATCACATATTCCATCACAGTATCCATCACAGTATTCACAGTATCCATCACAGTATTCCATCACAGTATCCATCACAGTATTCCATCACAGTATTCCATCACAGTATTCCATCACAGTATTCCATCACAGTATTCCATCACAGTATTCACAGTATCCATCACAGTATTCCATCACAGTTTCCATCACAGTTTCCATCACAGTATTCCATCACAGTATTCCATCATAGTATTCCATCACAGAATTCACAGTATTCCATCACAGTATTCCATCACAGTATTCCATCACAGTATTCCATCACAGTATTCACAGTATCCATCACAGTATTCCATCACAGTATTCCATCACAGTATTCCATCACAGTATTCCATCACAGTATTCCATCACAGTATCCATCACAGTATTCCATCACAGTATTCCATCACAGTATCCCATCACAGTATCCCATCACAGTATCCCATCACAGTATCCATCACAATATTCCATCACAGTATCCATCACAGTATTCCATCACAGTATTCCATCACAGTATTCCATCACAGTATTCCATCACAGTATCCCATCACAGTATCCATCACAATATTCCATCACAGTATCCATCACAGTATTCCATCACAGTATCCATCACAGTATCCACAGTATTCCATCACAGTATTCCATCACAGTATTCCATCACAGTATCCATCACAGTATTCACAGTATTCCATCACAGTATCCCATCACAGTATCCATCACAGTATTCCATCAGAGCATCATCACAGTATCCACAGTATTCCATCACAGTATTCCATCACAGTATTCCATCACAGTATCCATCACAGTATTCACAGTATCCATCACAGTATTCACAGTATCCATCACAGTATTCACAGTATTCCATCACAGTATCCATCACAGTATTCACAGTATCCATCACAGTATTCACAGTATCCATCACAGTATTCACAGTATTCCATCACAGCATCATCACAGTATCCATCACAGTATTCACAGTATTCACAGTATCCATCTCCAGTATTCACAGTATCCATCGCAGTATTTACCGCATCCATCACAGTATCCATCTACAGTATTCACAGTATCCAGCACAGTATTCACAGTATCCAGCACAGTATTCACAGTATCCAGCACAGTATCCATCTACAGTATTCACAGTATCAATCGCAGTATTTACCATATCCATCACAGTATCCATCTACAGTATTCACAGTATCCATCGCAGTATTCACAGTATCCATCGCAGTATTCACAGTATCCATCACAGTATTCACAGTATCCATCTGCAGTATTCACAGTATCCATCGCAGTATTCACAGTATCCATCACAGTATTCCATCTACAGTATTCACAGTATCCATCACTGTATTCACAGTATCCATCACAGTATTCACAGTATCCATCACAGTATCCACAGTATCCATCACAGTATCAATCACAGTATTCACAGTATCCATCACACTCTCCATCACAGTATCCATCACAGTATTCCATCTACAGTATTCACAGTATCCACCTACAGTATTCATAGTATTCACAGTATCCGTCATAGTATTCACAGTATCCATCACAGTATTCACAGTATCCATCACAGTATCCTTCACAGTATCCATCATAGTATTCACAGTATCCATCACAGTATTCACAGTATCCATCACACTCTCCATCACAGTATTCACAGTATATATCACAGTATTCACAGTATCTATCACAGTATTCACAGTATCTATCACAGTATTCACAGTATCCATCTACAGTATTCACAGTATCCATCGCACTATTCACAGTATCTACCGCACTATTCACAGTATCCATTGCACTATTCACAGTATTCGTCACAGTATTCGTCACAGTATCCATCACAGTATCCACCACAGTATCCACCACAGTATCCACCACAGTATCCACCACAGTATCCATCACAGTATCCATCACAGTATCCACCACAGTATCCATCACAGCATCATCACAGTATTCACAGTATCCATCTACAGTATTCACAGTATCCATCTACAGTATTCACAGTATTCACAGTATCCATTTACAGTATTCACAGTATCCATCACACTCTCCATCGCAGTATTCACATTTTCCACAGTATCCATCACAGTGTTCACAGTGTCCATCGCAGTATCCATCACAGTATTCACAGTATCCATCGCAGTATCCACAGTATCCATCACAGTATTCACAGTATCCATCGCAGTATCCACAGTATCCATCACTGTATTCACAATATCCATCACAGTATCCATTACAGTATCCACAGTATCCATCACAGTATTCCATCACAGTATTCACAATATCCATCGCAGTATCCACAGTATCCATCACAGTATTCACAGTATCCATCGCAGTATCCACAGTATCCATCACAGTATTCACAGTATCCATCACAGTATCCATCACAGTATTCACAGTATCCACAGTATCCATCACTGTGTTCACAGTATCCATCACAGTATCCATCACAGTATTCACAGCATCCATCGCAGTATCCACAGTATCCATCACAGTATTCACAGTATCCATCACTGTATTCACAGTATCCACCACAGTATCCATCACAGTATTCACAGTATCCATCACACTCTCCATCACAGTAACCATCACAGTATTCCATCTACAGTATTCACAGTATCCATCACAGTATTCACAGTATCCATCTACAGTATTCACAGTATCCATCACAGTATTCATCACACTCTCCATCACAGTATTCACAGTATTCCATCACAGTATCCATCACAGTATTCCATCACAGTATCCACAGTATCCATCACAGTATTCACAGTATCCATCACACTCTCCATCACAGTATTCACAGTATATATCACAGTATTCACAGTATCTATTACAGTATTCACAGTATCTATCACAGTATCCACCACAGTATCCATCTACAGTATTCACAGTATCCATCGCACTATTCACAGTATCTATCGCACTATTCACAGTATCCATTGCACTATTCACAGTATTCGTCACAGTATCCATCACAGTATCCACCACAGTATCCACCACAGTATCCATCACAGTATCCATCACAGCATCATCACAGTATTCACAGTATCCATCTACAGTATTCACAGTATCCATCTACAGTATTCACAGTATTCACAGTATCCATTTACAGTATTCACAGTATCCATCACAGTATCCATCACAGTATTCACAGTATCCATCACACTCTCCATCGCAGTATTCACATTTTCCACAGTATCCATCACAGTATTCACAGTATCCATCGCAGTATCCATCACAGTATTCACAGTATCCATCGCAGTATCCACAGTATCCATCACAGTATTCACAGTATCCATCGCAGTATCCACAGTATCCATCACTGTATTCACAATATCCATCACAGTATCCATCACAGTATCCACAGTATCCATCACAGTATTCCATCACAGTATTCACAGTATCCATCGCAGTATCCACAGTATCCATCACAGTATTCACAGTATCCATCGCAGTATCCACAGTATCCATCACAGTATTCACAGTATCCATCACAGTATCCATCACAGTATTCACAGTATCCATCACAGTATCCACAGTATCCATCACTGTGTTCACAGTATCCATCACAGTATCCATCACAGTATTCACAGTATCCATCGCAGTATCCACAGTATCCATCACAGTATTCACAGTATCCATCGCAGTATTCACAGTATCCATCGCAGTATCCACAGTATCCATCACAGTTTTCACAGTATCCATCACACTCTCCATCACAGTATCCATCACAGTATTCCATCTACAGTATTCACAGTATCCATCACAGTATTCACAGTATCCATCTACAGTATTCACAGTATCCATCACAGTATTCACAGTATCCATCACAGTATTCATCACACTCTCCATCACAGTATTCACAGTATTCCATCACAGTATCCATCACAGTATTCCATCACAGTATCCACAGTATCCATCGCAGTATCCACAGTATCCACCACAGTATCCATCTACAGTATTCACAGTATCCATCGCCTATTCACAGTATCCATCACAGTATCCCATCACAGTATCCATCACGGTATTCACAGTATTCCATCACAGTATTCCATCACAGTATTCCATCACAGTATTCCATCACAGTATTCCATCACAGTATTCCATTGACAGCCTAACCAATGTTTTATAAACTAGCAACTTCCTTGCTCCTTTTGTTAATTCATTCATGGGATGAGGGCTGGTTAAACCAAGCTTTATTGCTCATCCCAGACAGCAGTTAGAATACAGACACACTGGCCTGGAATCACATGCAGGAAGACAGTTTCCTTCTTCAAAGGACATTACTGCACCAGATGAGATTCTTTGCCCGACAATCAGACAGCAATAGAGATGTACAGCACAGAAACAGACCCTTCGGTCCAACCTGTCCATGCTGACCAGATATCCCAACCCAATCTAGTCCCACCTGCCAGCACCCGGCCCATATCCCTCCAAACCCTTCCTATTCATATACCCATCCAAATGCCTCTTAAATGTTGTACCAGCCTCCACCACATCCTCTGGCAGCTCATTCCATACACATACCACCCTCTGCGTGAAAACGTTGCCCCTTAGGTCTCTTTTATATCTTTCCCCTCTCACCCTAAACCTATGCCCTCTAGTTCTGGACTCCCCACTCCACGGAATTGACCTTGCCAATTTATCCTATCCATGCCCCTCATAATTTTGTAAACCTCTATAAGGTCACCCCTCAGCCTCCAACACTCCAGGGAAAACAGCCCCAGTCTGTTCAGCCTCTCCTTATAGCTCAGATCGGTGAGGTAAAAACAATGACTGCAGAGGCTGGAAACCAGATTCTGGATCAGTGGTGCTGGAAAAGCACAGCAGTTCAGGCAGCATCGAGGAGCAGAAAAATCAACATTTCGGGCAAAAGCCCTTCATCAGGAATAAAGGCAGAGAGCCTGAAGTGTGGAGAGATAAGCTAGAGGAGGGTGGGGGTGGGGAGAGAGTAGCATAGAGTACAATGGGTGAGTGGGGGAGGAGATGAAGGTGATAGGTCAGGGAGGAGAGGGTGGGGTGGATAGGTGGAAAAGGAGCTGGGCAGGTCGGACAAGTCCGGACAAGTCAAGGGGACTGGAAGTTTGAAACTAGGATGAGGTGGGGGAAGAGGAAATGAGGAAGCTGTTGAAATCCACATTGATGCCCTGGGGTTGAAGTGTTCCGAGGCGGAAGATGAGGCGTTCTTCCTCCAGGCGTCTGGTGGTGAGGGAGCGGCGGTGAAGGAGGCCCAGCACCTCCATGTCCTCGGCAGAGTGGGAGGGGGAGTTGAAATGTTGGGCCACGGGGCGGTGTGGTTGATTGGTGCAGGTGTCCTGGAGATGTTCCCTAAAGCGCTCTGCTAGGAGGCGCCCAATCTCCCCAATGTAGAGGAGACCGCATCGGGAGCAACGGATACAATAAATGATATTGGTGGATGTGCAGGTAAAACTTTGATGGATGTGGAAGGCTCCTTTAGGGCCTTGGATAGAGGTGAGGGAGGAGGTGTGGGCGCAGGTTTTACAGTTCCTGCGGTGGCAGGGGAAAGTGCCAGGATGGGAGGGTGGGTCGTAGGGGGGCGTGGACCAGACCAGGTAGTCACGGAGGGAACGGTCTTTGCGGAAGGCGGAAAGGGGTGGGGAGGGAACTAGACCAGGGCCTCCAAGCCCTCCACTTCTTCCTCTCCAGACGTCCCCAACAGTACCCTTCCATCGACGCTCTCATTCGTTTGGCCGAACTGGTCCTCACCCTTAACAATTTCTCCTTCGAATCCTCCCACTTCCTCCAGACCAAAGGGGTAGCCATGGGCACACATATGGGCCCAGCTATGACTGTCTCTTTGATGGCTACGTAGAGCAGTTGATCTTCCGTAATTACACTGGCACCACTCCCCACCTCTTCCTCCGCTACATTGATGACTGCATTGGCGCCACCGCGTGCTCCCGCGAGGAGGTTGAGCAATTCATCAACTTCACCAACACATTCCACCCTGACCTTAAATTTACCTGGACCATCTCTGACACCTCCCTCCCCTTCCTGGACCTCTCCATCTCCATCAGTGACGACCGACTTGACACTGACATTTTCTACAAACCCTCCGACTCCCACAGCTACCTGGATTACACCTCTTCCCACCCTACCTCCTGCAAAAATGCTATCCCGTATTCCCAATTCCTCCGCCTCTGCCGTATCTGCTCTCGGGAGGACCAGTTCCACCACAGAACACACAAGATGGCCTCCTTCTTTAGAGACCGCAATTTCCCTTCCCACGTGGTTAAAGATGCCCTCCAACGCACCTCGTCCACATCCCGCACCTCCGCCCTCAGACCCCACCCCTCCAACCGTAACAAGGACAGAACGCCCCTGGTGCTCACCTTCCACCCTACCAACCTTCGCATAAACCAAATCATCCGCCGACATTTCCGCCACCTCCAAACAGACCCCACCACCAGGGATATATTTCCCTCCCCACCCCTCTCCGCCTTCCGCAAAGACCGTTCCCTCCGTGACTACCTGGTCAGGTCCACGCCCCCCTACGACCCACCCTCCCATCCTGGCACTTTCCCCTGCCACCGCAGGAACTGTAAAACCTGCGCCCACACCTCCTCCCTCTCCTCTATCCAAGGCCCTAAAGGAGCCTTCCACATCCATCAAAGTTTTACCTGCACATCCACTAATATCATTTATTGTATCCGTTGCTCCCGATGCGGTCTCCTCTACATTGGGGAGACTGGGCGCCCCCCAGCAGAGCGCTTTAGGGAACATCTCCGAGACACCCGCACCAATCAACCAAACCGCCCCGTGGCCCAACATTTCAACTCCCCCTCCCACTCTGCCGAGGACATGGAGGTGCTGGGCCTCCTTCACCGCCGCTCCCTCACCACCAGACGCCTGGAGGAAGAACGCCTCATCTTCCGCCTCGGAACACTTCAACCCCAGGGCATCAATGTGGACTTCAACAGCTTCCTCATTTCCCGTTCCCCCACCTCACCCTAGTTCCAAACTTCCAGCTCAGCACCATCCCCATGATCTGTCCTACCTGCCTATCTTCCTTTCCACTCCCCCCTCCCCCCTGACCTATCACCTCCATCCCTCACCTATTGTACTCTATGCTACCTTCTCCCGAGCCCCAGCCCCTCTCATTTACCTCCCACCCTGCCTCATTCCTGATGAAGGGCTTTTGCCCGAAAAGTTGATTTTCCTGCTCCTCGGATGCTGCCTGACCTGCTGTGCTTTTCCAGCACCACTCTCATCTTGACTCTGATCTCCAGCATCTGCAGTCCTCAGTTTCGCCCTACTTGCAACAGTAGTAGACTCACCAACTTTAAGGGCATTTAAATGGTCATTGGATAAACATCTGGATGAGAATGGGATAGTGTGGGTTCGATGGGCTTCAGATTAGTTCCACAGGTTGGTGCAACATAGAGGGCCGAATGGCCTGTACTGCGCTGGAATGTTCAGTGTTCTATATTCTATTAGAATGGATAGAGGATTGGTTGACTGACAGGAAGCAAAGAGTGGGGAATAAATGAGTGCTATTCTAGCTGGCAATCAGTTACTAGTGGTGTGCCTCAGGGATCAGTGTTGGGGTTGCAATTATTTACAATTTATATGGATGATTTGGAGTTGGGGACCACATGTCAAAATTCGCAGATGACTCAAAGATGAGCAGCGGAGCAAAGTGCGCAGAGACCTTGGAGTGTAGGTTCATAGCTCCTTGAAAGTGGAGTCGCAGGTCGATAGGATAGTGAAGAAGGAGTTTGGTATGCTTTCCTTTATTGGTCAGAGTATTGAGTACAGGAGTTGGGAGGTCATGTTGCGGCTGTACAGGACATTGGTTAGGCCAGTGTTGGAATATTGCGTGCAATTCTGGTCTCCTTCCTATCGGAAAGATGTTGTGAAACTTGAAAGGGTTCAGAAAAGATTTACAAGGATGTTGCCAGGGTTGGAGGATCTGAGCTAGAGAGAGAGGCTGAACAGGCTGGGGCTGTTTTCCCTGGAGTGTCAGAGGCTGAGGGGTGACCTTATAGAGGTTTACAAAATTATGAGGGGCATGGATAGGATAAATAGACAAAGTCTTTTCCCTGGGATCGGGGAATCCAGAACTAGAGGGCATAGGTTTAGGGTGAGAGGGGAAAGATATAAAAGAGACCTAAGGGGCAACATTTTCACTGAGAGTAGTACATGTATGGAATGAGCTGCCAGAGGATGTGGTGGAGGTTGGTACAATTGCAACATTTAAAAGGCATCTGGATGGGTATATGAATAGGAAGGGTTTGGAGGGATATGGGCCGGGCGCTGGCAGGTGGGAATAGATTGGGTTGGGATATCTGGTTGGCATAGACGGGTTGGACCGAAGGGTCTGTTTCTGTGCTGTACATCTCTGTGACTCTATGACTGTAAAACTTTGTAGAGGAACATAGATACATTGGGTGAGTGGGCAAAGGTCTGCCAGATGGAATACAATGTTAGTAAATGTGAAGTCATCCGTTTCGGAAGGAGTAACAGCAAAATAGATTATGACTTGAATGGTAAAAGTTGCAGGATGCTGCTGTGCAGAGGGACCTGGGTGTCCTTGTGCATGAATCACAGGAGGTTGGTCTGCAGGTCTGACAGGTAATTAGGAAGGCACGTGGAATATTATCCTTCATTGCTAAAGGGATTGAGTTTAAAAGCAGAGAGGTTATGTTGTAGCTGTACAAGGTGCTGCTGAGGCCACTCCTGGAGTACTAGATTTTTAGATTACATTACAGTGTGTAAACAGGCCCTTTGGCCCAACAAGTCCACACCGACCCGCCGAAGTGCAACCCACCCAGACCCATACCCCTACATTTACCCCTTCACCTAACACTACAGGCAATTTCCCTTGGCCAATTCACCTAACCTGCACATCTTTGGACTGTGGGAGGAAACCGGAGCACCCGGAGGAAACCCACGCAGACACGGGGAGAACGTGCAAACTCCACACAGTCAGTCGCCTGAGGCGGGAATTGAACCGGGGTCTCTGGCGCTGTGAGGCAGCAGTGCTAACCACTGTGCCACCATGCCACCCATAAACTGTGTGCAGGTTTGGTCTCCTCACTTGAGAAAGGATGTACTGGCACTGGAGGGGGGTGCAGAGGAGGTTCACTCGGTTAATTCCAGAGTTGAGGGGGTTGGCTAATGAGGACAGACTGAGGAGAATGGGATTATATTCATTCTAATTTAGTAGAATGAGGGGGATCTGATAGAAACAGATAATTCTGAAGGGGATCGATAAAATTGAAGTAGAGAAGATGTTTCCACTGGTGGGTGAGACTAGGACAAGAGGGCATGGTCTCAAGGTTAGAGGGAGCAGGTTTAGGCCTGAACTGGGGAGGAACTTCTTCACCCAGAGGGTTGTGAATCTGAGGAATTCCCTGCCCAGGGAAGCTGTGGAGGCTTCCTCAGTAAATATTTTTATGGCGAAGATAGATTTTTATTGAACAGTAAAGGAATAAGGGACATTGTGAGCGGGTGGGTAAGTGGAGCTGAGTCCGTGAAAAGGTCAGCCATGGTTGTATTGAGTGGCAGAGCAGACTCGAGGGGCTGAACGGCCTCCCCCTGCTCCTGGGTCTGATGTTCTTATAATTTAAACTCCATTTGCCATTTCTCAGCCCACTTCCCCAGCTGATCAAAATCCTACTGCAATTTCTAATAATCTTCCTCACTGTCCAAAATACCGCCTATTTTAGAGTCATCTGCAAACTTACGAGTTTTGCCTTCTATATTCTCATCCAAATTATTGATACAGATAAGAAACAGCAATGGGCCCAGCACCAATCCCTAAGGCACTCCACTAGTCACAGGACTCCAGTCCAATAAGCAGCCTTCCACTACTACCCTCTGCTTCCTACCATCAAGCCAATTGTTAGGTTAGATTACTTACAGTGTGGAAACCGGCCCTTCGGCCCAACAAGTCCACACCGACCCTCCGAAGCGCAACCCACCCATTCCCCTACATTTACCCCTGACCTAACACTACGGGCAACTTCCCATGGCCGATTCACCTGACCCTGCACATCTTTGGACTGTGGGAGGAAACCAGAGCACCCGGAGGAAACCCACGCAGACACGGGGAGAATGTGCAAACTCCACACAGTCAGTCGCCTGAGGCAGGAATTGAACCCGGGTCTCTGGCGCTGTGAGGCAACAGTGCTAACCACTGTGCCACCGTGCCAATTGTGTATCCAATTTTCCCCCTCCCTCTAGATTCCATGCGATCTAACTTTCCAGAGCAGACTACCTTATCAAAGGCCTTACTGATATCGATATAGACTACATCTACTGCCCTGCCCTCGTCAACCTCCCTGGTGACTTCATCAAAGATCTCCCACTCACAAAGCCGTGCTGACTATTCCTAATCAAACCCTGTCTTTCCAAATGCATGTGTATCTTATCCCTCAGAATCTTCTCCAGTAACTTCCCTCCCACAGGTTTACTGCTCTACAGTTCTCAGGCTCCCCGCAATTTCACCTCTGGCCTCTTGCAGTGTTCTTGGATATATCAGGTCTGGACCAGGCGATTTATGGGTGGCACAGTGGTCAGCACTGCTGCCTCACAGTGCCAGAGACCCGGGTTCAATTCCCGCCTCAGGTGACTGTCTGTGTGGAGTTTGCACGTTCTCCCTGTGTCTGCGTGGGTTTCCTCCGGGTGCTCCGGTTTCCTCCCACAGTCCAAAGATGTGCAGGTTAGGGTGGATTGGCCATGCTAAATTGCCCGTAGTGTTAGGTAAATGGGGTAAATGTAGGGGAATGGGTCTGGGTGGGTTGTGCTTCGGCAGGTCGGTGTGGACTTGTTGGGCTGAAGGGCCTGTTTCCACACTGTAAGTAATCTAATTTATCCACCTTCACACATTCTAATATATCCAACACCTCCTCTACTGTGATATGGTCTGTCCCCAAGATATCATCACTGACCTTTCCAAATGTCCAAGTCTTCATGTCCTTCTCCACCATAAACACAGAGGAGTAATATTCAATGAGGTCCTCACCCATTTCCTATGGGTCTACATATATATGCCCACTTTGATCCTTGAGAGGTCTACAGTGTAAAAACAGGCCCTTCAGCCCAACACTGGCCCTCCAAAAGGTAACCCACCCAGACCCTACTGCTCTACATTTACCCCTGACTAATGCACCTAACCTACACATCCCTGAACACTATGGGCAACTTAGCGTGGTCAACTCACCTGACCTGCATATCTCTGGACTGTGGGAGGAAACCGGAGCACCCGGAGGAAATCCACGCAAACACAGGGAGAATGTGCAAACTCCACACAGACAGTCACCTGAGGCTAGAATCGAACCTGGGTCCCTGGTGCTGCGAGGCAGCAGTGCTAACCACTGAGCCACCATACCGCCAGCTTCCTATTCTCTCTCTAGATATATTTTGTCATTTGATAAACCTCTTTGGATTGACCTCATCCTCTCAGCCAAGGCCCCCTTTGTACCTTCCTGTTTCCTCTTCAGTAAACTCCTGTATTCCCTGTAAAGCTCCAAGTACTCCCATGATCCCAGCTGCCTGTACCTGAGCCACAACCTCCTTTTGTCTGGTCAAAGCCTCAATATCCCTTGTCATCCAGGGTTCCCTATTCCCACCAACCTTGCCCTTCACCCTCACAGGAACATTTAGATCTTGAAAGCGAGCTATAGTTTAAAGACCTTTTAATGATATTGGTTGAGTGGGGTTTATGCCAAGTCATGAGGTTTATTCGGACTTTCAGAAGGCTCTCAGACAAAGTCCCACATAAGATTAAAAGGGAAACATTAAAATGCTTGGGACTGGAGATAGGATATTTAACTGGACTGAAAACTGGTTGGTGGATACACAATGTAGACACAGAGAGAGAAAGACACAGACACAGGGAGAACAAGTCAGAGATAGAGAGAGAGAGATGTGTACAGAAACTCACAGAGAGTAACACAGAGAAAAAGAGAGCCAGGGACAGTGAGTCACAGGATCAGAAAGAGAGAGAGCAAGACACACACAGTTAAAGGGAGAACAAGTGTGAGAGAGAGAGAGAGAGAGAGATACAGAACCCACAAAAAGTGAGACAAAGACAGAGAGTTACATGAACACAAAGAGGGTTACAGAGAGAGACACACTCAGGCATGTGAGACAGCAAGTGTGAGGCAGAGAGAGGGTGAAAGACAGAGAAAAAAAACAGAAATACAGAAAGGCATATATACAGGGAGAGTGAAAGCGAGACAGGGAGGCAGACAGAGTAAGTGACAGAGTGACATGGAGCGAGAGATAAAAGAGAGTGAGAGTCAGAGACACAGAACAAGAGAGAGAGCAAGACAGAGGCATGTGCAGACACAGAGACAGTGTGTGAGGGACAGCAAGTGAGAGGGAGAGAGAGAGAGAGACAGACAGAGGATCACCGAGAGAGTGCAAGAGGGCAGGACATAGTGTAAGACAGACAGAAAAGTGAGTGATGGACACAGACAGAGTTACAGAGACACAAACAAAAACAGCAGCCAAACTGAATGGAAGACTGAGAGAGATCTGCGTTGATTGATTTAATGTTTTTCACATGTAACGAGGTAGAGTGAATAGTTTTGATTTGCATGCAATAGTTTTGATTGAACAGAGAGGAATACAATGTTACAGCTACAAGGTGTACAACCAGCAAAATCAACATTCGATTTGAAATCTGAGACAGAGTGAGAGACACACACAGAGAGCCAGAGAAAGAGATGAAAGCACAGCAGGTCAGGCAGCATCTGAGGAGCAGGAAAACCAACGTTTCGGGCAAAGAGCCCTTCATCAGGAATACAGGCAGAGAGCCTGTCGGGTGGAGAGATAAAGGAGAGGAGGGTGGGGGTGGGGAGAAAGTAGCATAGAGTACAATAGGTCAGTGGGGGAGGGGATGGAGGTGATAGGTCAACTCGAGGACACCTCTTCCTACTGCCCCCTCGACCATGACCCCACCCCCCATCACCAAACCATCACCTCCCAGACCATACAGAACCTCATCACCTCAGGAGATCTCCCACCCACAGCTTCCAACCTCATAGTCCGGGAACCCCGCACTGCCCGGTTCTACCTCCTTCCCAAGATCCACAAGCCTGACCACCCTGGCAGACCCATTGTCTCAGCATGCTCCTGCCCCACTGAACTCATCTCTACCTACCTCGACACTGTCCTATCCCCCCTAGTCCAGGAACTCCCCACAAACGTTCGAGACACCACCCACGCCCTCCACCTCCTCCAAGACTTCCGTTCCCCCGGCCCCCAAAGCCTCATCTTCACCATGGATATCCAATCCCTCTACACCTCCATCCGCCATGACCAGGGCCTCCAAGCCCTCCACTTCTTCCTCTCCAGACATCCCCAACAGTACCCTTCCATCGACGCTCTCATTCGTTTGGCAGAACTGGTCCTCACCCTTAACAATTTCTCCTTTGAATCCTCCCACTTCCTCCAGACCAAAGGGGTAGCCATGGGCACACGTATGGGCCCCAGCTATGCCTGTCTCTTTGTTGGCTACGTAGAGCAGTTGATCTTCCGTAATTACACCGGCACCACTCCCCACCTCTTCCTCCGCTACATTGATGACTGCATTGGCGCCACCTCGTGCTCCCATGAGGAGGTTGAGCAATTCATCAACTTCACCAACACATTCCACCCTGACCTTAAATTTACCTGGACCATCTCTGACACCTCCCTCCCCTTCCTGGACCTCTCCATCTCCATCAGTGACGACCGACTTGACATTGACATTTTCTACAAACCCACCGACTCCCACAGCTTCCTGGATTACACCTCTTCCCACCCTACCTCTTGCAAAAATGCTATCCCGTATTCCCAATTCCTCAGCCTCCGCCGTATCTGCTCCCAGGAGGAGCGGTTTCACCACAGAACACACCAGATGGCCTCCTTCTTTAGAGAGTGCAATTTCCCTTCCCACGTGGTTAAAGATGCCCTCCAACGCATCTCGTCCACATCCCGCTCCTCCACCCTCAGACCCCACCCCTCCAACCGTAACAAGCGCAGAACGCCCCTGGTGCTCACCTTCCACCCTACCAACCTTCGCATAAACCAAATCATCCGCCAACATTTCCGCCACCTCCAAACAGACCCCACCACCAGGGATATATTTCCCTCCCCACCCCTCTCCGCCTTCCGCAAAGACCGTTCCCTCCGTGACTACCTGGTCAGGTCCACGCCCCCCCTACGACCCACCCTCCCATCCTGGCACTTTCCCCTGCCACCGCAGGAACTGTAAAACCTGCGCCCACACCTCCTCCCTCACCTCTATCCAAGGCCCGAAAGGAGCCTTCCAAATCCATCAAAGTTTTACCTGCACATCCACTAATATCATTTATTGTATCCGTTGCTCCCGATGCGGTCTCCTCTACATTGGGGAGACTGGGCGCCTCCTAGCAGAGCGCTTTAGGGAACATCTCCGAGACACCCGCACCAATCAACCACACCGCCCCGTGGCCCAACATTTCAACTCCCCCTCCCACTCTGCCGAGGACATGGAGGTCCTGGGCCTCCTTCACCGCCGCTCCCTCACCACCAGACGCCTGGAGGAAGAACGCCTCATCTTCCGCCTCAGAACACTTCAACCCCAGGGCATCAATGTGGATTTCAACAGCTTCCTCATTTCCCCTTCCCCCACCTCATCCCAGTTCCAGCTCAGCACTGTCCCCTTGACTTGTCCGGACTTGTCCGACCTGCCTAGCTCCTTTTCCACCTATCCACTCCACCCTCTCCTCCCTGACCTATCACCTCCATCCCCACCCCCACTCACCTATTGTACTCTATGCTACTCTCTCCCCACCCCCACCCTCCTCTAGCTTATCTCTCCACGCTTCAGGCTCTCTGTCTTTATTCCTGATGAAGGGCTTTTGCCCGAAATGTCGATTTTGCCTGTCCTCGGATGCTGCCTGACCTGCTGTGCTTTTCTAGCACCACACTAATCTAGACTCTAGTTTCCAGCCTCTGCAGTCCTTGTTTTTACCTAAAGAGAGATGAAAGACAATTAGTGAGACAGAGAGAGACAGGAAGAGACACACGTACACAGGGAGACAATGAGAGACAGCGAGAGTCAAAAGGGAAAAAGACAAACAGGGTGAGTGAGATACAGAGAGAGAGGATGCACAGACAGTGACAGTGAGAGAAAGAAAACAGGCACTGAGAGCGAAAGAGAAAGATAGAGACAGAAACAGAGAGCAGGTGAGTGAGAGAGAAAGATAGAGACAGAGACACAGATAGAGAGGGAGAGGGAGAGAAAGACACAGAGAGAGAGAGAGACACACACACATAGAGAGTATGAGTGGGAGGAAAAGACAGAGAGTGAGAGAGAGAGAGACCGAGAGATCCCTGAATCTTATTTCAGTTTTGCTCAGTATTAATTCTATCAAGTTTCACGGAAGGTTAGTCTCCATGAAGCCCAGTGATCTCCTGATCCCTGAATCCCTCTCTCAGTTCCTGACATTCCTTCCCCAATCCTTAAATCTATCCCCCAATCTCTGGATTCCCTTTCCTGATCCCAGACACTGCCTCTCCCACAGACTCTCCTGATCCCAGACACTGCCTCTCCCACAGACTCTCCTGATCCCAGACACTCCCTCTCCCACAGACTCTCCTGATCCCAGACACTGCCTCTCCCACAGACTCTCCTGATCCCAGACACTGCCTCTCCCACAGACTCTCCTGATCCCAGACACTGCCTCTCCCACAGACTCTCCTGATCCCAGACACTGCCTCTCCCACAGACTCTCCTGATCCCAGACACTCCCTCTCCCACAGACTCTCCTGATCCCAGACACTCCCTCTCCCACAGACTCTCCTGATCCCAGACACTGCCTCTCCCACAGACTCTCCTGATCCTCAGACTGGACTCTCCAGGTCACAGACTCTCCTGATCCTAGACTGACCTAGAAACATAGAATTGTCCAGTACAAGGAGGCATTCGGCCCATCGTGTCTTACTGAAAGACTCACCCAGCTAATCCCATTTTCCACCCCTCTAACTTTATCACTTTCAAATATATCTCTAGCTATCTTTATAAACCTCCTACGGAATCCTCCTCTCCCACTCTCCAAGTCAGCACATCCCAAAGCCGAACAACTCTCTGAGTGAAGAAGTTTCTGTTCAGCTCACTCCTCGCTCTCTCACTGGCAGTGTTGAAATTGTGAGCCCTGGTTACTGACATACCAACCTGTGGAAAGAGATTATCCTTGTTTCCCCTGTCACAATTGTTCATCATTTTGAACACCTCAGGAAGGTCATCTCTTCATCTTGCCTGCTCCAAACACAATAAGCCCAATCTCTCTCTAACCTTTCTTTGTTTGTAAAATCCCTCATTGCTGGGATCGTTCTCACCAATCACCTTTGAACTCTCTCCAGCGCTTCCACATCCTTCCCTTTGTCACGGATGAGGCCAGACCACTGAAAACATTTTTAACAGGCAGCCCTAATCATAACGTTGCAATTTGTTTTGGGAAGTGTCTAGTGAAAATTACCCAGAGTAAGTTAGCTAGGTTGACTACTAGATTTTAAAACAGATAGAAATGTATTCACAAAATGTTACTGTTATATAATTCGTTGGTGAGGCCACACTTGGAGTATTGTGTCCTGTTTTGGTCACCCTGTTATAGGAATGACATAGTTAAACTGGAAAGAGTGCAAAGAGGGTTTACAAGGATATTGCCAGGACTTGTAGGCCTGAGTTATAGGGAGAGGCGGACCTGCGATAGGAGCTTATTCCTGGGAACGTAGGGGAATGAAGGATGGCCTTACTGAGGTGTATAAAATCATGAGGGGCACAGATAGGATGAATACATACAGTCTTTTTCCCAGGGATGGAGAATTGTAAACTAGAGGGCATAGGTTTAAGGTGAAAGGGGAAAGATTTAACAAGAAGCTTCTTCACGTAGAGTGGTGCGTACATGGAACGGGCTGCCAGAGAAATGGTGGAGGCAGCAACATTTACAAAACACTAAGAGGTACAAGGATGGGAATGGTTTAGAGGGATAGCTCCCAAATGTGGGCAATTGGAACTAGCTGAGTGGGCACCATGGTCAGCATGGAACAGTTGGGGCCGAAGGGCCTGTTTCCATACCGTACCACTCCTGATCTTAGACTGTCCTGATCCCAGACTCTCCTGATCCCAGTCTCTCCAATCCCAGACTCTCCTGATCCCAGTCTCTCCAATCCCAGACTCCCCTAGTCGAAGACTCCTGTTTCTCATGTCCTACATTCCCAATCTCAGATTCCTTCGATCCCAGTCTCCCCTGATTCCAGACCCTCCTGATCCACAGACTGGATTCTCCTGATCTCACTCTCCCCTCATCCCAGACTCTCCTGATCTCACTCTCCCCTCATCCCAGACTCTCATGATCCCAGACTCTCCCGATTCTAGTCTCCCTGATCCCAAACTTTCCTGACCCCAGACTCTCTCAATCCCAAACCCTCCCAATCCCAATCGCCCCCAGTCCCAGGTTCTCCTGATCCCAGTCTCCCCTGATCCCAGACTTTCCTAGTTACAGACTCTCATAAACCTAGAGCCATCTGATCCCAGACCCCTCTGATCTCAGATTCTCCTGAGCCCAAACGCTCCTGTACTTAGACCTTCTTGACGGCAGATTTTCCTGATCCCAGATCTTCCCAATCCTAGACTCTCCTGATTTTAGACCCTCCTAATCCCAGTCGCCCCGGTCCTTGATCCTCCTGATCCCAGTGTCCCCACATCCTAGACTCTCCTAATCCCATAGAATCCCTACAGAACCATACATTCCCGACAGTGTGGAAACAGGTCCTTCGGCCCAACAAGTCCACACTGACCCTCCGAAGAGTAACCCACCCAGACCCATTGCCCCCTATCCTATAGTTACCCCTGACTAATGAGCACCCGGAGGAAACCCACGCAGACACAGGGAGAATGTGCAAGCTCCACACAGAGAGTCGGCTGAGGCGGGAATTGAACCTGGGTCCCTGGCACTGTGAGGCAGCAGTGCTAACCACTGAGCCACCCTGTTACACTCCAAATTACAGACTCTCCTGATCCCAGATTCTCCTAAACCCAGATTCTCTTGATCCCAGATATGCGCGATCCCAGATACTCTCAAACACAGACCCTCCCGATCTCACACCCTCCCAATCCTAGATTCTCCGAAATCCAGACACTCCTGATCCCATACTCTCACCATCCCACACACTGATCCCAAATTCTCCTGATCCCATACTCCCCCGATCCCTAACTCCGCCGACCCCATACTCCCCCGATCCCATACTCCCCCGATCCCTAACTCCCCCGATCCCTAACTCCCCCGATCCCTAACTCCCCTGACCCCATACTCCCCGGACCCCATACTCCCCCGATCCCATACTCCCCCGATCCCTAACTCCCCCGATCCCTAACTCCCCCGATCCCTAACTCCCCCGATCCCTAACTCCCCCGATCCCTAACTCCCCTGACCCCATACTCCCCGGACCCCATACTCCCCCGATCCATAACTCCCCCGATCCCTAACTCCCCCGACCCCATACTCCCCCGATCCCATACTCCCCCGATCCCTAACTCCCCCGATCCCTAACTCCCCCGATCCCTAACTCCCCCGATCCCTAACTCCCCTGACCCCATACTCCCCGGACCCCATACTCCCCCGATCCATAACTCCCCCGATCCCTAACTCCCCCGACCCCATACTCCCCCGATCCCATACTCCCCCGATCCCTAACTCCCCCGATCCCTAACTCCCCTGACCCCATACTCCACTGATCCCTAACTCCCCTGACCCCATACTCCACTGATCCCATACTCCCCTGACCCCATACTCCCCTGACCCCTAACTCCCCCGATCCCTAACACTCCCGATCCCTAACTCCCCTGACCCCATACTCCCCTGACCCCATACTCCCCCGATCCCTAACTCCCCTGACCCCATACTCCCCTGACCCCATACTCCCCCGATCCCTAACTCCCCCGATCCCTAACTCCCCCGATCCCTAACTCCCCCGATCCCTAACTCCCCTGACCCCATACTCCACTGATCCGTAACTCCCCTGACCCCATACTCCCCCGATCCCTAACTCCCCTGACCCCATACTCCACTGATCCCTAACTCCCCTGACCCCATACTCCCCTGACCCCATACTCCACTGATCCCTAACTCCCCTGACCCCATACTCCCCCGATCCCTAACTCCCCTGACCCCATACTCCCCTGATCCCTAACTCCCCTGACCCCATACTCCCCTGATCCCTAACTCCCCTGACCCCATACTCCCCTGACCCCATACTCCACTGATCCCTAACTCCCCTGACCCCATACTCCCCTGATCCCTAACTCCCCCGATCCCTAACTCCCCTGACCCCATACTCCCCTGACCCCATACTCCCCTGACCCCATACTCCCCTGATCCCTAACTCCCCTGACCCCATACTCCCCTGACCCCATACTCCCCTGACCCCATACTCCCCTGATCCCTAACTCCCCTGACCCCATACTCCCCTGACCCCATACTCCCCTGACCCCATACTCCCCTGATCCCTAACTCCCCTGACCCCATACTCCCCTGACCCCATACTCCCCTGATCCCTAACTCCCCTGACCCCATACTCCCCTGACCCCATACTCCCCTGACCCCATACTCCCCAGACCCCATACTCCCCTGACCCCATACTCCCCTGACCCCATACTCCCCTGACCCCATACTCCCCCGATCCCTAACTCCCCTGACCCCATACTCCCCCGATCCCTAACTCCCCTGACCCCATACTCCCCTGATCCCTCACTCCCCCGATCCCTAACTCCCCTGACCCCATACTCCCCTGACCCCATACTCCCCTGATCCCTAACTCCCCTGACCCCATACTCCCCTGACCCCATACTCCCCTGATCCCTAACTCCCCTGACCCCATACTCCCCTGACCCCATACTCCCCTGACCCCATACTCCCCTGATCCCTAACTCCCCTGACCCCATACTCCCCTGACCCCATACTCCCCTGATCCCTAACTCCCCTGACCCCATACTCCCCTGACCCCATACTCCCCAGACCCCATACTCCCCTGACCCCACACTCCCCCTGACCCCACACTCCCCTGACCCCACACTCCCCCTGACCCCACACTCCCCTGACCCCACACTCCCCCTGACCCCACACTCCCCCTGACCCCACACTCCCCCTGACCCCACACTCCCCTGACCCCACACTCCCCTGACCCCACACTCCCCCTGACCCCACACTCACCTGACCCCACACTCCCCCTGACCCCACACTCACCCTGACCCCACACTCACCCTGACCCCACACTCACCCTGACCCCACACTCACCCTGACCCCACACTCCCCTGACCCCACACTCACCCTGACCCCACACTCCCCCTGACCCCACACTCCCCCTGACCCCACACTCCCCCTGACCCCACACTCCCCTGACCCCACACTCCCCCTGACCCCACACTCACCTGACCCCACACTCCCCTGACCCCACACTCACCCTGACCCCACACTCCCCCTGACCCCACACTCCCCGTGACCCCACACTCCCCCTGACCCCAGACTCCCCTGACCCCACACTCCCCCTGACCCCACACTCCCCCTGACCCCACACTCCCCCTGACCCCACACTCCCCTGACCCCACACTCCCCCTGACCCCACACTCCCCTGACCCCACACTCCCCCTGACCCCACACTCCCCTGACCCCACACTCACCCTGACCCCACACTCCCCCTGACCCCACACTCCCCCTGACCCCACACTCCCCCTGACCCCACACTCCCCCTGACCCCACACTCCCCTGACCCCACACTCCCCCTGACCCCACACTCCCCCTGACCCCACACTCCCCCTGACCCCACACTCCCCTGACCCCACACTCCCCCTGACCCCACACTCCCCCTGACCCCACACTCCCCCTGACCCCACACTCCCCTGACCCCACACTCCCCCTGACCCCACACTCCCCTGACCCCACACTCCCCCTGACCCCACACTCCCCTGACCCCACACTCACCCTGACCCCACACTCCCCTGACCCCACACTCCCCCTGACCCCACACTCCCCCTGACCCCACACTCCCCCTGACCCCACACTCCCCTGACCCCACACTCACCCTGACCCCACACTCCCCTGACCCCACACTCCCCCTGACCCCACACTCCCCCTGACCCCACACTCCCCGTGACCCCACACTCCCCCTGACCCCACACTCCCCCTGACCCCACACTCCCCTGACCCCACACTCCCCCTGACCCCACACTCCCCCTGACCCCACACTCCCCCTGACCCCACACTCCCCTGACCCCACACTCCCCCTGACCCCACACTCCCCCTGACCCCACACTCCCCCTGACCCCACACTCCCCCTGACCCCACACTCCCCCTGACCCCACACTCCCCCTGACCCCACACTCACCCTGACCCCACACTCACCTGACCCCACACTCCCCCTGACCCCACACTCCCCTGACCCCACACTCCCCCTGACCCCACACTCCCCTGACCCCACACTCACCTGACCCCACACTCCCCCTGACCCCACACTCACCTGACCCCACACTCACCTGACCCCACACTCCCCCTGACCCCACACTCCCCCTGACCCCACACTCCCCCTGACCCCACACTCCCCCTGACCCCACACTCACCCTGACCCCACACTCACCTGACCCCACACTCCCCCTGACCCCACACTCCCCTGACCCCACACTCCCCCTGACCCCACACTCCCCTGACCCCACACTCACCTGACCCCACACTCCCCTGACCCCACACTCCCCTGACCCCACACTCCCCCTGACCCCACACTCCCCCTGACCCCACACTCCCCCTGACCCCACACTCCCCTGACCCCACACTCCCCCTGACCCCACACTCCCCCTGACCCCACACTCCCCCTGACCCCACACTCCCCCTGACCCCACACTCCCCCTGACCCCACACTCCCCCTGATTTCACACTCCCCCTGACCCCACACTCCCCCTGATTTCACACTCACCCTGACCCCACACTCCCCTGACCCCACACTCCCCTGACCCCACACTCCCCTGACCCCACACTCCCCTGACCCCACACTCACCTGACCCCACACTCACCTGACCCCTGTTCCCGCTGGTGTCTGTTTCTCCCTCGATCCCGGATCCACTTCACTCCCTCCCTGAGTCTGTGTCTGTGTCTGCATCCTCCGACAGGCCCGGCCCCGCCCCCGGACCGCCCCGGCCCCGCCCCCTGACCAGGCCCCGCCCCGCACCATGACCAGACCCCGCCCCCGGACCGGCCCCGCCCCCGGACCGGCCCCGCCCCCAGGCCCGGCCCCGCCCCCTGACCAGGCCCCGCCCCCAGACCCGTACCCGACCCTGCCGCAGCCCAGGCCCCGCCCCCCACAGCTGCTCCGCTTCCTGATCTGGCCCCGCCCCCTGCAGCAGTCCCGCCCCTCACACTTGCCCCGCCCCCTACAGCTCTGCCTCAGGCCTCAAGCACGCTCTGTCTCCCGCCGGTTAGGCCCCGCCCCCAACCGCCCCAGGAACCTTCGCTAGGCCCCTCCCCCTGTCCCAGGCCCCACCCCCTCCCACTGTCCCAGGTCCCTCCCCCTGTCCCAGGCCCCTCCCCTTGTCCCAGGTCCCTCCCCCTGTCCCAGGCCCCTCCCCGTGTCCCAGTCCCCGCCCTCTGTCCCAGGCCCCTCCCCCTGTCCAGGCCCCTCCCCGTGTCCCAGGCCCCACCCCCTCCCCCTGTCCAGGCCCCTCCCCGTGTCCAGGCCCCTCCCCCTGTCCCAGGCCCTCCCCCTGTCCCAGGCCCCTCCCCCTGTCCCAGGCCCCTCCCCCTGTCCCAGGCCCCACCCCCTCCCCCTGTACCAGGCCCCTCCCCCTGTCCCAGGTCCCTCCCCCTGCCCAGGTCCCTCCCCCTGTCCAGGTCCCTCCCCCTGCCCAGGTCCCTCCCCCTGTCCCAGGCCCCTCCCCCTGTCCCAGGCCCCTCCCCCTGTCCAGGTCCCTCCCCCTGTCCCAGGCCCCTCCCCCTGTCCAGGTCCCTCCCCCTGCCCAGGCCCCTCCCCCTGTCCCAGGCCCCTCCCCCTGTCCAGGCTCCTCCCCCTGTCCCAGGCCCCTCCCCGTGTCCCAGTCCCCGCCCCCTGTCCCAGGTCCCTCCCCGTGTCCCAGGCCCCTCCCCCTGTCCCAGGCCCCTCCCCCTGTCCCAGGCCCCACCCCCTCCCCCTGACCCATGCCCCTCCCCCTGTCCCAGACCCCTCCCCCTGTCCAGGCCCCTCCCCGTGTCCCAGTCCCCGCCCGCTGTCCCAGGCCCCTCCCCCTGTCCCAGGCCCCACCCCCTCCCCCTGACCCATGCCCCTCCCCCTGTCCCAGACCCCTCCCCGGTCCCTCCCCTGTCCCAGGCCCCTCCCCCTGTCCAGGCCCCTCCCCGTGTCCCAGTCCCCGCCCCCTGTCCCAGGCCCCTCCCCCTGTCCCAGGCCCCTCCCCCTGTCCCAGGCCCCTCCCCCTGTCCCAGGTCCCTCCCCCTGTCCCAGGTGCCTCCCCCTGTCCCAGGCCCCTCCCCCTGTCCCAGGCCCCACCCCCTCCCCCTGACCCATGCCCCTCCCCCTGTCCCAGACCCCACCCCTGTCCCAGGTCCCTCCCCCTGTCCCAGGCCCCTCCCCTGTCCCAGGCCCCTCCCCTGTCCCAGGCCCCACCCCCTCCCCCTGACCCATGCCCCTCCCCCTGTCCCAGACCCCTCCCTTGTCCCAGGTCCCTCCCCTGTCCCAGGCCCCTCCCCTGTCCCAGGCCCCTCCCCTGTCCCAGGTCCCTCCCCCTGTCCCAGGCCCCTCCCTCTCACCCCCCCCCCCCCAGGTGAGAGGGAGATGGGGTGGAGGGTGTCCATCTCCTGGGAGTTGGGTTATCCACAACAATCTCTCCATGTGGACGCTGTGAGGGAGTGTGGCCCTGACGGTGAATACCCTCAACCATGTTTATAGATGTGACACCGAGAGCGTGCCCATCCCCCACCCATCCCCACCCCACCGTGCACATCCCCCACCCATCCCCCACCCATCCCCCACCCAACCCTCAACCAACCCCCAACCATCACCACCCATCCCCCACCCATCCCCCACCCAACCCCCAACCATCACCACCCATCCCCCACCCATCCCCACCCCACCGTGCACATCCCCCACCCATCCCCCACCCAACCCTCAACCAACCCAACCCATTCCCCCGCCCATCCCCACCCATCCCCACCCATCCCCCACCCAACCCCCAACCAACACCACCCATCCCCCACCCAACCCTCAACCAACCCCACCCATCCCCCGCCCATCCCCAGCCCATCCCCAGTCCATCCCCCGCCCATCCCCAGCCCATCCCCAGTCCATCCCCAGCCCAACCCCAGTCCATCCCCAGCCCAACCCCAATCTATCCCCCGTCCATCCCCAGCCCAACCCCAGCCCAGCCCAATCCCAGTCCATCCCCAGCCCAACGCCAGTCCATCCCACGTCCAACCCCAGTCCAACCCCAGTCCATCCCCAGTCCATCCCCAGTCCATCCCCAGCCCAACCCCAGTCCATCCCCAGTTCATCCCCAGTCCATCCTCAGCCCATCCCCAGCCCAACCCCAGTCCATCCCCCGTCCATCCCCAGCTCAACCCCAGCCCAGCCCCAGTCCATCCCCAGCCCAACCCCAGTCCAACCCCAGTCCAACCCCAGTCCATCCCCAGCCCAACCCCAGTCCATCCCCAGCCCAACCCCAGTCCATCCCCAGCCCAACCCCAGTCCATCCCCAGTCCATCCCCAGCCCATCCCCAGCCCATCCCCAGCCCAACCCCAGCCCAACCCCAGTCCATCCCCAGTCCATTCCCCGCCCAACCCCAACCCAACACCAGCCCATCCCCAGCCCATCCCCAGTCCATCCCCAGCCCATCCCCAACCCAACACCAGCCAATCCCCAGCCCATCCCCAACCCAACCCCAGCCCATCCCCAGCCCAATCCCAGCCCATCCCCAGTCCATCCCCAGCCCATCCCCAGTCCATTCCCAGCCCAACCCCATTCCATCCCCAGCCCAACCCCATTCCATCCCCAGCCCATTCCCCAGCCCATCCACAGCCCAACCCCGGTCCATCCCCCGCCCACCCCCCGCCCAACCCCAGCCCAACCCCCGCCAATCCCCAGTCCATCCCCCAACCCCAGCCCATCCCCCGCCCAACCCCAGCCCAACCCCAACCCTACACCAGCCCAACCCCAGCCCAGCCCAATCCCAGTCCAACCCCAGTCCATCCCCAGCCCAAACCCAGCCCAGCCCAATCCCAGCCCATCCCCAGCCCAACCCCAGTCCAGTCCAACCCCCGCCCATCCCCCGCCTAACCCCAGCCCATCCCTAGCCCAAACATCTACTGTGTATCACCACCCTGTATGGTAACTGTACCATTCAAGATCGGAGACAGTTACAGAGAGTGGGGAACTCAGCCCGGACACTCACAAAGGCCAACCTCCCATCTATGGAATCCATCTCCCAGGCCCCGCTGTCCAGGAAAGGCCGCCAGCATTCTCAAAGATCCATCCCACCCTGGCAATGTTTCTCTACAACCTCCACCATCAGGGAGAAGGTATAGAAACCTGAACACACGCACCAGCCGGTTTCAAAACAGTTTCTACCCGACTGTTGTTAGAATACTGAATGGACTCTCAAACTCTGAACATTCGCCTGTCCCTGCATTTTTGTTTTTGCCGCTGTTTCCCTATTATTTACCGATCTATGTTACTTAACTCTGTGATCTGCCTGTATTGCTCACATGACAAAGTTTTCACTGTGCCTTGGTACAAGTGACAAGCAATTCAGTTCCACAAAGAGACAATGCAAGGTAGCAGACAATGACACCTCCATCCCTGATCATCTCAATGCCTTCTATGCTCGCTTTAAGCAGAATTTCAGCAGAGAGGTAACACCTATTCCAACAAGTCCTGACCAACCTATCACAACAGTCACTGCACCAGAGGTCAGATCAGTTTTCCTTCAGTACACATGTTTGTTTTAGTACATGGTTGAAGAGCTTCAGGGCTGTGCTTTTCCAGCTGATCTAAACTCTGGTTTCCAGCATCTGCAGTTCTCACTTTTGCCTAGTTGATTTTAACCTTACTGCGAATCCTCTTGCAACCATGTACTGAAACAGACCTGCTACCACAGCCACATTTGCTTCCTCAATGCCTGCCTCCTGGAGGAAGAACGCCTCATCTTCCGCATCGGAACACTTCAACCCCAGGGCATCAATATGGACTTCAACAGCTTCCTCATTTCCCCTTCCCCCACCTCACCCCAGCTCAGCACCATCCTCATGACCTGTCCTACCTGCCTATCCTCCTTCCCACCTATCCATCCTCCTCCCTGACCTATCACCTCCATCCCCACCCCCCTCACCTATTGTACTCTATGCTACTTTCTCCCCACCCCCACCCTCCTCTCACTTATCTCTCCACCCTTCAGGCACTCTGTCTCTATTCCTGATGAAGGGCTTTTTGCCCGAAAAGTCGATTTTCCTGCTCCTCGGATGCTGCCTGACCTGCTGTGCTTTTCCAGCACCACTCTCATCTAAACTCTTAACATTCGCCTGTACCTGTGTTTTTGTTTTTGCCGCTGTTTAGCTATTATTTACTATCTATGCTCCTTAACTCTGTGATCTGCCTGTGGTGGAGGAAATGACACCACCCACCCAAAGAAACCCAAACGTATAAATAGAAAGCAGGAATCAGCAGCAGTGCTTTGCCTGAGGCCCACTAAAGATGTTACCTAGTATGGTGACAAAACATCTGGAAATGAACCTTCCAGCTCAGCGAGCAAACCTACATCCTGAACCTCAACCTGAGGTACAAATCTTCTCAAAATCTTGTTTATTTAGCCTATCCATGCCCCTCATGATTTTATAAACCTCTGTAAGTTCATCCCTCAGCCTTCCATGCTCCAGGGAAAATAGTTCCAGTCTATCCAGCCTCTCCCTATAGCTCAAGCCCTCCAGTCCTGGTAACACCTTTGTAAATCTTTTCTGCATCATTTCCAGTTTAATGACATCTTTCTGACAGGGGCAATTCTCCAAATGTGGCTTTAGTAATGGTCCTTTATGGCTGTAACCTGACATCTCAACTCCTGTGTCAGACAGAGTTTAATTTCGATAAATGTGAGGTGTTGCATTTTGGAAAGGCAAATCAGAGCAGGATGTATACACTTAATGGGAAGGTCCTGGGGAGTGCTGCCGAACAAAAAGACCTTGGAGTGCAGGTTCTCAGTTCCTTGAAGGTGCAGTTGCAGGTAGACAGGATAGCGAAGAAGACATCTCGAAAGCATGCCTTTATTGGTCGGTGCATTAAGAATAGAAGTTGGGATATCATGTTGCTCGGTTGATTAGGTTATGATTCTATGACTGTCCTCAATGCTGTGATGACAGAGGCAAGGGTGCTAACTGCCTACTTCACCACCCTGTCTACCACTGACTCATGGCTCCCATACTCCCGTACAAATATCTCTGCTAGGGACCCTGACATTATTTCCCCAGCTTCCCACAATGTTTTGGGATACACTTGATAAGGTTCCAGGGATTTATCCACCTTTATGCAGCTTAAGACTTCGAGCTCCTCTTCTGTAATGTCGATTCTTTTCACACATCACTATTTATTTCCCTGAGTTCCCTAGCTTCCATTTCTTTCTCCACACTAATTATTGATGAGAAATATTCATTTAGGATCTCACTCATCTCCTGTAGTTCCATACTTGGATGACCTTGTTAATTTTTAAGGGGCCCTATTCTCTCCCCAGTTACTCTTTTGCCCTTAATATACTTGAAGTATCTTTTTGGATTCTCCTTTACCTTATCTGCCAAAGCTCTCTCATGTCCCCCTTTTGCCCTCCTGATTTCCCTTTAAGTGTTCTCCTACACCCTGATACTCCGCAAGGGATTCCCTTGCCTCTCAACTGCTGACTATACCTGACTATGCCTTCTTCTTGGTCAGAGCCTCAATAACTCCCGTCATCCAGATTTCCCTACTCCTGCCAGCCTCGCCATTCTGACAAGAACATGCTGGCCCTGAACCTCCATTAACTCACTTTTGAAAGCCTCCCACTTACCAGACACCCCTTTGCCTGCAAACAGCCTTCCCCAATCCACTTTTGAATGTTCTTGTCTAAGACCATCAAAATTGGCCTTGCCCCAATTTAGAAATTTAACTTGTGGACCAAATCTATCCTTTTCCATAACTATTTTAAAAGCAATAGAATTATGATCATTGGTCCCAAGTGCTCCCCCACAAACACTTCCTTCACTGACCCTGCTTTATTTCCAAAGAGGTGGTCAAGCTTTGCCCCTTCCTTAGTCGGGCCATCTACATAATTCCTGAGAGATTCTTCCTGAACACACTGAACAAATTCCTCCCTATCCAAGGCCTTCACACTATGACAGTCCCAGTCGATGTTTGGAAAGTTAAAATCCCTTCCTATTATAACCCTGATTCAGAGAAGGAGCGTCGCTCCGAAAGCTAGTGTGTTTCCAATTAAACCTGTTGGACTATAGCCTGGTGCTGTGTGATTTTTAACTATTATAACCCTGTTATTCTTGCAGCTATCCGCAATCTCACTAGGTATTTGCTCCTCAATCTCCCGCTGAGTATTGGGGGGGATCTATTGTACAATGCTATCAAACTGATCTTCCCCTTTCTATTTTCCTTATAGCTTCACTGGATGATCCCCCAGGAATATTGTCTCTCAGTACAAGCACGATGTTCTCCCTTATCAAAAGCGCCACTCCCCCTCCTCTCTCACCTTCCTTTCCATCCTTCCTATAGCATCTGTGCCCTGGAACATTGACCTGCCAATCCTGTCCCTCCCTGAGCCATGTTTCTGTAATTGCTATAATATCCCAATCCCATGTACCCAACCATGCCCTGAGTTCATCTGCCTTTCACGTCAGGTCTCCTGCATTGAAATAAATAGTTTAATTTGTCAGTCTCCCCAATTCCTTGCCGTGCTGTTGCCTTGTCTATTTAACTTGTTCTCTCTAACTTCTGTACTAGCCTCTGCCTTTCACTGTCTGACTCCCAGCCCCCTGCCATTCCAGTTTTAAACTCCCCCGGGTAACTGCATCCAATTTCCCAGCCAGGGTACTGGATCCCCCTCCAGTTCAATTGCAGCCCATCCTTCATGGACAGGTCACCTCTGCCCCAGAAAAAATCCCAATGATGCAAAAATCTGAATCCCCGTCCTCTGCACCAGCTCCTCAGCCACACATTCGTCTGCTCTATCCTCCCACTGTGACTTTCACTAGCACGTGGCACTAGGAGTAATCTAGAGATTATTCCTTTGTGTCCTGATTTTTAACCTTCTGCTTACCTCCTTATATTTACTCTGCAGGATCACATCCCTTTTATATTTATGTCATTGGTACCAGTGCATAAAATCACCTCCAGCAACTCACACTCCCCTTTCAGAAACTGCTGCAACCGCTCTGTGATGTCCTTGACTCTGACCCTAGGGAGTAGTGAATGGAAACAAGGTACAGTAATGCTTCCCTTCCCCCACTGTCTCACACAGCCAGGGACCTGGGTTCAATTCCACTCTCGGGCGACTCACAGGAGCTGGAGATGGCCATTTGGCCCTTTCATCCTGTTTCACCATTCAATATGATCATTGAATATCCTCCCAAAATGCTGAGGGAGGCAGGAGAGGAAATGTGACAAACTTTAACCCTTGAATCACAACAGCTAGATCGACTTCCTTTTTAAAAACATGTAATGGTTTGGTCACAACTACTTCCTGTGGCAATGAATTCCCCAAGCCAACTTCCCACTCTTTAGGTGAAGACATTCATTCTGACCTCAGCCCTAAAAGGTTTCCTGAAGAAGGGCTAATGCCCGAAACGTCGATTCTCCTGTTCCCTAGATGCGGCCAGACCTGCTGCGCTTTTCCAGCAACACATTTCCATCCCTAAAAGGTTCACCCCTTATCTTTAAACTATGGACTCCCTCACCATCAGCGCGTCCTTCCTGCATCAAGCCTGGCTTGCCCTGTTAGAACTTTAGAGCTTTCAATGAGATTCCCTTTCATCATAACACATTTTCAACGCAATGAGTATCAGAAACAAGAGAGATGAACTTAGAGCATGGATCAGTACTTGGGGCTACGATGTTGTGGCCATAACGGAGACGTGGGTTTCACTGGGGCAGGAATGGTTGCTGGATGTTCCAGGGTTTAGAATATTTAAAAAGATCAGGGAGGGTGGAAAAAGAAGAGGGGGTGTAGCATTGTTAACCAGAGAGTGCATCACAGCTACAGAAATGAAGGTTGTTGAGGAAGGTTTGTCTACTGAGTCAGTATGGGTGGAAGTTAGGAACAGCAAGGGAACAGCCACCGCATTGGGGGTTTTAACAAACCCCATAATAGCAGTAGAGAGATTGAGGATCTCATAGGCTGGCAGATTCTGGAAAAATGCAGATGTAGCAGGGTTGTTGTTATGGGTGATTTCAACTTTCCCAATATCGACTGGAACCTCCTTAGTGCAGATGGTTTGGATGGAGCCGTTCTGTCAGGTGTGTTCAGGAGGGTTTCCTTACTCAGTACGTAGACAGACCGACGAGGGCAGAGGCCATTTTGGATTTGGTGCTCGGCAACGAGCCAGGACAGGTGTCAGATTTTGTGTCGGGAGAACACTTTGGGGACAGTGACCACAACTGCCTCACATTTAGCATAGCCTTGGAGAGGGAAAGGTGCAGTTACCGAGGGAAGATATTTAATTGACGCGATCAGACAGGAGTTGGGAAGTACAGACTGGGAGCAATTGTTCCACAGAAAGGGCACAGCAGACATGTGGAGACTGTTTAAGGAGCAGTTGTTGTGAGTGATGCATGAATTTGTTCCTCTGAGACAGGTAAAAAGGGGTAAGATTAAGGAACCCTGGATGATGAGAACAGAGGAACTTCTAGTCAAAAGGAAGAAGGCAACTGAAATAAGGTGGAGGAAGCAAGGATCTAGCACAGCTTTAGAGGATTACAGGCTTGCTAGAAAAGAGCTCAGAAATGGACTGAGGAGAGCAAGGAAGGGGCATGAAAAAGGCTTGGCAGGAAGGATTAGGGAGAACCCAAAGGCATTTTACTCATATGTGAGGAATAAGAAAATGATCAGGGAGAAGGTAGGGCCGATCAGGGATAGAGGAGGGAACTTGTGCGTGGAGTCTGAGCAGATAGGGGAAGCCCTAAATGAATATTTTGCTTCGGTTTTCATCAAGGAAAGGGACCTTGTTGTGAACTGTTTCTTCTCCCCCAGCCCCTCCCGTACAGTCAGGCTGCTTGTGGTCAGCACTCCCTGTATGTTTTATTCATTCACGGGATGAGGGCGTCACTGGCTAGACCAGCATTTATTACCCAGAGGGCAATTAGGGATGGGCAATAAATGTTCCGAGTGAACAATGCTGCAATCCCCTGATTAAATAACTGAGAGAATATCCCACAGTCTGGGCTTACTTTGGCAATGTCCCACACTTTGGGATTTTCACAATTTTCTTCCTTCTGTAAATAGCTGAAAATTGGTTTGGAAGCAAGAAGCAATCAAACACAGCACCGAAACTATCTGCAAACCCACAAGACAGCCTTAAATACACACTGAGGGAACATATAATTCATCACCTAACATCAGGAACACATCCAACTGGTTTATAACCGTGATTGAATCTTCACACCCCTTCATCAAATCACTACAATACCAAAGGCACTCACACCCATCATGTCTGTGCTAGCCCTGTCACTCTCCACCCAGTCACCACACCCCCTGCACAATCCTCCTTTGTCCCAGATCCCTTTGACACTGCACTATTTCTCCATGCTGCCATTTCTCCCTGCTGAATACAGGGCAGATGGAGGCCACTTGAACCTGCTCCCCCAATCAGGAAGATCCCGGGCTCAGCTCCACTTTCCTGTTGGCTCCCATTAACCCTCGAGTGCCCTGTCCATCAAAGTCACCAGGGAACTCAGTCTGCAATAAAGGAAACATCCCCCCCCTCCCAAAAACCCCTCAGCCTGTAGGACTGTCCAGGGAACAGCAATCTATATTGGAACAAGCCTCCAAGGGAGAACATTGTCCCTATCTCCTTCTGAGAGGGAGATTAAAGCTGTCCATTAGTGTCTCTCACAAAACAGAAACATCCCATCCAGCATCCAATTCATTTAAGATTTCATCAGTATTCACACTGGAAAAAGACAATGTAGTGGAGGAGAGTACTGAGGTGCAGGCTGCTAGACTACACGGGATTGAGGATCACAAGGAGGAACTGTTAGCAATTCTGGAAAGTGTGAAAATAGGTAAGTCCCCTGGGCCAGATGGGATTTATCCCAGGATTCTCTGGGAAGCCAGGGAAGAGATTGCAGAGCTTTTGGAAAGGAGTTGCTGAATCAGACACAGTCATCATGGATTTACAAAAGGGAAGTCATTCTTGACAAATCTACTGGAAATCTTTAAGGATGTAACTCAGAACTGATCAGGGAAGTCAGTGAATGTGGTTTATTTGGATTTTCGAAAGCTTTTTGATAAAGTCCCACATAAGGGATTAATGTGTAAAATTGAAGTGCAGGTTTGGGGTAACATGAGTTGGATAGAAAACTAGTTAGCAGGCAGGAAGCAAAGAGTGAGAATGAATGGGTCTTTTTCTGAATGGCAGACAGTGACTTATAGGGTACTGCAGGGATGGTATTAAGATGCCAGCTATTCACAATATTTAAGACCATAAGTCATAGGAGCAGATAATAGGCCATTCAGCCCATCAAGTCTGCTCCACCTTCGATCATGGCTGATCATTTTCTCAACCCCACTCCTGCTTTCACCCCATAACCTTGATCCCTTTGATACTCAAGAACCTCTCTCTCTCACTCTTAAATATACTCAATGACCTGGTCCCCACAGCCTCTGAGGCAATGAATTCCATAGAATCACCATTCTCTGGCAAAAGATGTTTCTCCTTATCTCTGTGCGAAAAAGTATTCCCTTCACTCCAAGGCTGTGGCCTCCGTTCCTAGTCTCTTCTATCAAGGGAAACATCTTCCCAACATCGACTCTGTCCAAGCCTTTCAGTGTTCTGTAGCTTTCAATTAGGTTCCCCCGCATCCTTCTAAACTCCCTTGAATATCGAGCCAGAGTTGTCAATTGTTCCTCGTACATTAAGTTTTCATTCCTGGGACCATTCTTGTGAACCTCATCTGAACGCGCTCCAGGGCCAGTACATCCTTCCTCAGATATGGGGCCCAAAACTGTGCAAGTGTGATCTGACCAAAACCTTATACAGCCTCAGAAGTACATCCCTGCTTTTATATTCAAGTCCTCTCAAAATCAAGGAGTCCAAAGACCTGCATATCCTTGGTGGAGTGGGAGGGGGAATTGAAATGTTGAGCTACAGGGTGGTTGGGTTGGTTGGTCCGGGTGTCCCAGAGGTGTTCTCTGAAACGCTCCGCAAGTAGGCGGCCTGTCTCCCCAATATAGAGGAGGCCACACCGGCTGCAGCGGATGCAGTAGATGATGTGGGTGGAGGTGCAGGTGAATCTGTGGCGGATATGGAAGTTTCCTTCGGGGCCTTGGAGGGAGGTGAGAGGGGAGGTGTGGGCGCAAGTGTTGCACCTCCTGCGGTTGCAGGGGAAGGTGCCGGGAGTGGAGGTTGGGTTGGTGGGGGGTGTGGACCTGACGAGGGAGTCACGGAGGGAGTGGTCTTTACAGAATGCTGATCGGGGAGGGGAGGGAAATATATCCTTGGTGGTGGGGTCCGTTTGGAGATGGCGGAAATGACGGCGGATGATGCGCTGTTCCAAAAACGTACAACGCAGATGGCCTCCTTCTTCAAAGGCCGCAATTTCCCCCCCGACGTGGTCGACGGTGCCCTCCACCGCATCTCTTCCACTTCCCGCTCCTCCGCCCTTGAACCCCGCCCCTCCAACCGCCACCAGGACAGAACCCCACTGGTCCTCACCTACCACCCCACTAACCTCCATGTACAGCGCATCATCCGCCGCCATTTCCGCCACCTCCAAATGAACCCCACCACCAAGGATATATTTCCCTCCCCTCCCCTATCAGCTTTCCGTAAAGACCACTCCCTCCGTGACTCCCTCATCAGATCCACACCCCCCACCAACCCAACCTCCACTTCCGGCACCTTCCCCTGCAACCGCAGGAGGTGCAAGACTTGCGCCCACACCTCCCCTCTCACCTCCCTCCAAGGCCCCAAAGGAAACTTCCATATCCGCCACAAATTCACCTGCACCTCCAGACACATTATCTATTGCATCCTCTGCACCCGATGTGGCCTCCTCTATATTGGGGAGACAGGCCGCCTACTTGCGGAGCGTTTCAGAGAACACCTCTGGGGCACCCGGACCAACCAACCCAACCACCCTGTGGCTCAACATTTCAATTCCCCCTCCCACTCCACCAAGGATATGCAGGTCTTTGGACTCCTCCATCGCCAGACCACAACAAAACGACGGTTGGAGGAAGAGCGCCTCATCTTCCGCCTAGGAACCCTCCAATCACAAGGGATGAACTCGGATTTCACCAGTTTCCTCATTTCCCCTCCCCCCACCTTGTCTCAGTCAAATCCATCGAATTCAGCATCGCCTTCCTAACCTACAATCTTCTTCCTGACCTCTCCGCCCCCACCCCAGTCTGACCTATCACCCTCACCTTGACCTCTTTCCACCTATCACATTTATGATGCCCCTCCCCCAAGTCCCTCCTCCCTACCTTTTATCTTAGCCTGCTGGACAAACTTTCCTCATTCCTGAAGAAGGGCTTATGCCCGAAACATCGATTCTCCTGTTCCCTGGATGCTGCCTGACCTGCTGCGCTTTTCCAGCAACACATTGTCAGCTCTGATCTCCAGCATCTGCAGACCTCACTTTCTCCTCTCAAAATCAATGCATTCATTGCATTTGCCTTCGTGACTACTGACTCAACCTGCAACTTTACTTTGAGAGAATTCTGGGCTAGAACTTCTGAGTCACTGTGTACCTCAGACTTCTGAATTTTCTACCCATTTAGAAGATTCTTCCAACTAAAGTGCATGACCTCACACTTACCCACATTGTACTCCATCTCCCACTTTTTTGCCCACTCTCCGAACCTGTCCAAATCCTTCTTCAGCCTCCCTGCCTCCTCAATGTTACTTGACCCTCCACCTACCTTTGTATCATCTGCAAACATTGCCAGAATGCCCTCAGTTCCTTCATCTAGATCATTAATATATCAAGTGAAAAGTTGTGGTGCCAACACTGAGCCCTGCGGAACACCACTCGTCACCAGCCGCCATCCTGAGAAGGACCCTTTTATCTCACTCTCTGCTTTCTGCCAGACAGCCAAGCTTCTGTAGGAAAAGTTTAGGAAAGGATTATAAGAGATAATATTTATAATCATCTAGCAAGCAACAAGTTGATTTCAGATAGTCAACATGGATTCATCAAGGGCAGGTCATGCCATACAAACCCCATTGAGTTTTTTGAGAAGGTGACCAAGCATGTGGATGAGGGTAGGGCAGTTGACGTGGTGTATATGGACTTCAGTAAAGCCTTTGATAAGGTTCCAAATGGTAGGCTATTGCACAAAATGCAGAGGCATGGGATTGAGGGTGATTTAGCGGTTTGGATCAGAAATTGGCTAGCTGGAAGAAGACAGAGGGTGGTGGTTGATGGGAAATATTCATCCTGGAGTTCAGTTACCAGTGGGACGTGGCAAGGATCTGTTTTGGGGCCACTGCTGTTCATCATTTTTATAAATGACCTGGATGAGGGCGTAGAAGGGTGGGTAACACTAAGGTAGGCAGAGTCGTGGATAATGCCAAAGGGTGTTGCACATTACAGAGGGACATAGGTAAGCTGCAGAGCTGGGCTGAGAGGTGGCAAATGGAGATTACTGTGGAAAAGTGTGAGGTGATTCACTTTGGAAGGAGCAACAGGAATACAGAGTACTGGACTAATGATAAGATTCTTGGTAATGTGGATGAACAGAGGGTATTAAGTGTCCATGTGCAGAGATATCTGAAAGTTATCACCCAGGTTGACAGGGTTGTTTAGAAGGCATACGGGGTTTTAGCTTTTATTAATAGAGGGATCGAGTTCCGGCACCATGAGGTTATGCTACAGCTGTACAAAACTCTGGTACGGCCGCACTTGGAGTATTGTGTACAGTTCTGGTCACCGCATTATATGAAGGATGTGGGAGCTTTGGAAAGGGTGCAGAGGAGATTTACTAGGATGTTGGATGGAAATGTGTTGCTGGAAAAGCGCAGCAGGTCAGGCAGCATCCAGGGAACAGGAGAATCGACGTTTCGGGCATTAGCCCTTCTTCAGGAATGAGGGAAGTTGGTCCAGCAGGCTAAGATAAAAGATAGGGAGGAGGGACTTGGGGGAGGGGCGTCGGAAATGTGATAGGTGGAAAGAGGTCAAGGTGAGGGTGATAGGTCAGACTGGGGTGGGGGCGGAGAGGTCGGGAAGAAGATCTCAGGTTAGGAAGGTGGTGCTGAATTCGATGGATTTGACTGAGACAGGGTGGGGGGAGGGGAAATGAGGAAACTGGTGAAATCCTAGTTCATCCCTTGTGGTTGGAGGGTTCCTAGCCGGAAGATGAGAATGTTGCCTGGTATGGAAGGAATGTCTTACGAGAAAAGGCTGAGGGACTTGAGGCTGTTTTCGTTGGAGAGAAGAAGGTTGAGAGGTGACTTAATAGAGACATATAAGATAATCAGAGGGTTAGAGAGGGTGGACAGGGAGAGCCTTTTTCCAAGTATGGTGACGGCCAGCACAAGGGGGATAGCTTTAAATTGAGGAGTGATAGATATAGGACAGATGTCAGAGGTAGTTTCTTTACTCAGAGAGTAGTAAGGACGTGGAATGCACTGCCTACAATATTCGTAGACGCGCCAACTTTAAGGGCATTTATATGGTCATTGGATAGTCATATGGATGAGCTGGAATAGTGTGGGTTAGATAGGCTTCAGATTGGTTCCACAGGTCAGCCCAACATCGAGGGCTGAAGGGCCTGTACTGCACTGGAATGTTCTATGTTTTACCCCTGAAGATGGCAGGACAAGTTAATAGGACAATTCAGGACAAGTTAATAGGATAATTCAGAAGGAATATGGGACACTTGTCTACCCAGTTGAGGTATAGATTATGAGAGCAGGGAGGTTATGCTGACTTGTTTGATTAGATTGTGATTTTCCTTAATACTTCTGGTACTTTTCCAACAGTAGGTTTTTGGTTAATTAGTCTGGTTACTAGGGGTGTCATAGAGTCATACAGCACAGAAAAAAGACCATTCAGCCCAACCTGTCTATACCGACCAAACTTCCTAAACGGAACTAGTCCCATTTATTTGCGATTAGCTCTTATCCTTCTAAACGTTTACATGGATTTTAGTGAGACTTGCGACAATGTCCCTCCTGGTTGGCTCATCCAGGAGATTAAGATGCATGGGATCCATGGTAATTTTGCCACGTGGATTCTGAATTGGCTTGCCCATAGAAGGCAGAGGGTACTGTTTGAAGGGTGGTTTTTTTTCAGGCTGGAGGTCTATGGCTAGTGGTGTTGTACACGGATCAGTACTGGGACCTCTGCTGTTTGTGAGGTATGGCAATGACTTGGATGGAAATGTAGATGGTGGGTTAGTAAGTTTGCAGACAATACAGAGATAGGAGGAGTTATAGACAATGTAGAAAGTTGTCAAAGGATACAGTGGGACATAGATCAGTTGCAGATATAGGTGGAGAAATGGCAGATGGAGTTTAGTTCAGGGAAGCGTGAGGTGCTGCACTTTGGGAAATCGGATGTTAAGAAAAAGTATCCAGTTAATGGTGAATGTTCGGGTATTAAGGAGTTCAGAGGGACCCTGGAGTTCAGGTGCATGGTTCTCTGAAAATGGAGTCACAGGTGGAGTCATAGTATCCTGATGAAGGGCTTTTGCACGAAACGTCGATTTTCCCGCTCCTTGGATGCTGCCTGAACTGCTGTGCCCTTCCAGCACCACTCTAATCTAGAATCTGGTTTCCAGCATCTGCAGTCATTGTTTTTACCTCATAGTATCATATCCAGCACGAAAACAGATCTTTCAGCCCAGACTGCTCCATGCCGACCAAAACATCCGTCCATGCCAACCGCATTTCCTTGCACTTGGCCCATATCCTTCTAACCTTTTCCTATCCATGTATTTGTCCAAACGCCTTTTAAATGTTGTTAATGTACCCACCTCAACCACTTCCACTGGCAGCTCATTCCCCATGCATACCACCCTCGGTGTAAAAACGTTTCCCCTCAGGTTCCCTTTTATTCTTTCCCCTCTAACCCTAACCTGATGTCCTCTAGTCCTCCATTCCCCAACCCTAGGTAAAATACTGAGTGCATTCACCCTATCCATGCCTCTCATGATCTTATACACCTCTATAAGATCCCCCCTCAGTCTCCTGTGCTCTGAAAAAGAAAGTCCCAGTTTATCCACCCTCTCCCTGTAACTCAGACCCTGAGTCCTGGCAACATCCTGGTAAATTTCATCTGCAATCTTTCCAGTTTAATAACATCCTTCCTGTAGCAAGGTGACCAAAACTGAACACAATACTCCAAGTGTGGCCTCACCAATGTCCTGTATAACTGCAACATAACTTCCCAACCTCTGTACTCACTAACATAATTGATGAAGGCTATTGTGCCAAATCCTTCTTCACTGCCCTGTCTACCTGCAGAGAATGCCTGTTGCATTAAATTGCATCTATTTCATTGTAAGAGGACTGACAGGTAAGGCCGATAAACTCAGGGCGTTGATAGGTATGTGGGACTGGGATATTATAGCCAATACAGAAACATGGCTCAGGGACGGACGGGACTGACAGCTTAATATGCCAGGGTACAAGTACTTTAGGTGAGACAGAGGTGGTAGAAAGAGGGGAGAGGAGCTGCATTGTTGATTAAGGCAAGTATCATACCAGTAACTCGACAATAAACAATAGACAATAGGTGCAGGAGTAGGCCATTCTGCCCTTCGAGCCTGCACCACCATTCAATATGATCATGGCTGATCATCCTGAATCAGTATCCTGTTCCTGCCTTATCTCCATAACCCTTGATTCCACTATCTTTGAGAGCTCTATCCAACTCTTTCTTAAATGAATCCAGAGACTGGGCCTCCACTGCCCTCTGGGGCAGAGCATTCCACACAGCCACCTCTCTCTGGGTGAAGGAGTTTCTCCTCATCTCTGTCCTAAATGGTCTATCCCGTTTTTTAAGCTGTGTCCTCTGGTTCGGCACTCACCTATCAGCGGAAACATGTTTCCTGCCTCCAGAGTGTCCAATCCTTTAATAATCTTATACGTCTCAATCAGATCCCCTCTCAGTCTTCTAAACTCAAGGGTATACAAACCCAGTCGCTTCAGTCTTTCAGTGTAAGATAGTCCCACCATTCCAGTAATTGACCTCGTGAACCTACGCTGCACTCCCTCAATAGCCAGAATGTCTTTCCTTAAATTTGGAGACCAGAACTGCCCTAGAGCTAAAATAACTGAAGGATCATCCAATGAGGCTTTCTGGATGGAGCCAAGAAATATCAAGGGGATGGTGACGTTATTGGGGTTGTACTGTAGGTCCCCAAATAGTCAGCGGGAATTAGATGAACAAATATGCAGGAAGACTTACAGGAGAATCTTTTTCCAGACTTGAAATATCAAATATGAGGGGTCGTGCTTTTAAGGTGTGAAGGTAAAGTTCAAAGGGCATGTGAGGGGCAAGATTATTACACAGAGAGTGTTGGAGCCTGGAACACAGTGCCAGGGGTGATGGAGGCTGAGGCAGATATGATAAGAACGTTTAAGAAACTTTTAGATAACCTCATGGATATGCAAGGAATGGAAGCCGAAGGGATTAGTTAAATTGGCATCATGTTCTGAACAACATCATGGGCTGAAGGCCTGTTCCTATACTGTCCAGTTCTATGCTCTGTGTTCTGTAAACCTTTCCTATCCATGTACCCAGAGAGTACATTGTCATTGTACCTGCCTCAATAACTTCATCTGGCTACTCATTCCATAAACCCATCTAACCAGAACCCTCTGTGTGAACAAGCTGCCCCTCAGGTCCCTTTGATAGCTTTCCCCTCTCACCATAAACCTATGTCTTCTAGTTTTGAACTCCCCTACCCTGGGGAAAAGACTATTCTATTCACCGTATCCAAGCCCTTCGGGATTTTATAAACATCTATAAAGTCACACCTCATTGTCCTACTCTCCAGAGGGAAAAGCCACAGCCTCTCCTTGTAACTCAATCTTTCCAATCACAGTGCACTTTAATTACATCCTTCTGATAGCAGAGCAACCAGAATTGTACACAACTACTCCAAATGTGGCCTTAGCAGTGGCTTGTACAGCCATAACATGACATTTCAGCTCCTGTACTCAGTGCTTTGATTGAAGAAGGTAAGTGTGCCAAACGTATTCTTCCCTACCCTGTCTACCTGTGACACCACTCTCAAGGAACTATATACCTGAACCCTGAGGTCTCTGTGTTCAACAACACTCCCTGGGGCCTGAGCATTACCTGTGTAAGTCCTGCCCGGGTTTATCTTACCAAAGTGCAACATTTACCTGAATTAAACTTCACCGACCATTCCTCGGCCCACTGACCCAGTTGACCAAGATCCTTTGTACTCTAAGATAACCTTCACTGTCACCAGGCCACCAATTTTGGTGTCATCTGCAACTTTATGAACCATGCATCCTACATGCACATGCAAATAATTTAAAGACCAAAGAGCACTCCGGCACAGGAACAGGCCCTTCGGCCCTCCAAGCCTGTGCTGACACATTTTGCCCTTCCCTTACAGGATCCATACCCCTCTATTCCCCTCCTATTCCTGTATCCGTCCAGGTGTTTCTTGAATGCTGCTGTTGTATCTGCTTCCACCCCCCTCCTCTAGCAGCACGTCCCAGGCTCTCCCCACCCTTTGGGTAAAACACCTCCCTCGCACATCTCTTTTAAACATCTCCCCACCCCCCCACCACACCTTGAACCTGTATCCCCTGGTAACTGACCCCTCCACCCTGGGGAAAAGCCTCATATTTCCCACTCTATCCCTGCCATTCACAATCGTATAAACTTCTATCAGGTCACCCTCAACCCCCTGCGTTCCAGAAGGACAAACCCAGTCTATCTAACCTTTCTTCATAGTTAAGATCCCCCAGACCAGGCAACATCCTGGTAAACCTTTTCTGTCCCCTCTCCAAAGCCTCCACATCCTCCTGGTAGTGGGGTGACCAGAACTGTACACAGTATTCCATGTGTGGCCCAACTAAATTGCTATAAAACTGCAGCATAACTTGTCTATCCTTATACTCAATGCCCCTTCCAATGAAGGTAAACATGCCACAGGCCCTTATCTCCCTGCGCTGCCACCTGCAGTGACCTGTGGACCTGCACACCCAGATCCCTCTGCATATCAATACTCTAAGGGGTCTATCATTCACCTGTACCTGACCTTCCAAAATGCATCACCTCACATTTGTGGGCAGCACGGTGGCACAGTGGTTAGCACTGCTGCCTCACAGCGTCAGAGACCCGGGTTCAATTCCCGCCTCAGGCGACTGTCTGTGTGGAGTTTGCACGTTCTCCCCGTGTCTGCGTGGGTTTCCTCCGGGTGCTCCGGTTTCCTCCCACAGTCCAAAGATGTGCAGGTCAGGTTAATTGGCCAAACTAAATTGCCTGTAGTGTTAGGTAAGGGGTAAATGTATGGGTATGGGTGGGTTTCGCTTCGGCGGGGCGGTGTGGACTTGTTGGGCCGAAAGGCCTGTTTCCACACTGTAATCTAATCTAATCTAAAAAATTTGTCCGGATTAAACTCCATCTGCCATTTTTCTGCCCATGCCTCCAACTGATCCAAATCCTGTTGTAACCTCTGAAAATCCTCTTCACTATCTGCAACTCCATCAATCTCTGTATTGTCTGTAAACTTACTAATTAGACCAGCTACGTCTTCCTCCAAATCATTTATGAAGGTCAGGAACAGCAGAGATCCCAGCACTGATCCCTGTGGAACACAACTAGTCCCAGCCCTCCATTCTGAAAAGCATCCTTCCCCCAATCCCCTCTGTCTGTTATGACGAACCAGTTCTGTCTCCATCTTGCAACTCACACCTGATACCATGGGACCTCACCTTTTGTACCCGTCTGCCATGAGGGGCCTTGTCAAAGGCTTTACTGAAATACATGTAGACAACATCAACCACTTTTCCCTCCTCAATAATCTTCATCGCCTCCTCAAAAACCCTGGATGCTGCCTGACCTGCTGTGCTGTTCCAGCAATAAAGTTTCAGCTTTGATCTCCAGCATCTGCAGACCTCACTTTCTCCTCCTCAAAAACTCAATCAAGTTAGTGAGGCATGACCTCCCCTGCAAAAATCATGCTGTATATCACTAATCAGTCCATTTACATTTAAGTGTGTAAAGAAGTTGTGACAATAACAGTGGACCCAGAACTGATTGTTGTGACACCCTGTCGGTCACAGGCCTCCAATCTGAATAACCACCCTCTGGATTCGAGAACGTGTCATGTACAAGTCGAAATGAAAGAATAATATAGTACATAAGGAGGACCTCATGGTGAGGAGCCTCAAGGACAATGGATGTGCAGACACCCACCAGCTCAAGGTGTAAGTAATTTCAACTTCACTCACATTAACTGGGATTGCCTTTGTGTGAAAGATTAAACAGGTGGAATGTTTAAAGGTGCATCCAGGAGAGATTCTTGTATTATTAGAGAGATTTAAACAATCCTTGGATAAGCACATGGATGATGATAGTATAGTGTTGGGGGACGAGCTGAGAATAGTTCACAGGTCGGTGCAACATCGAGGGCCGAAGGGCCTGTTCTGTGCTGTATTGTTCTACGTTCTATTATGTAAATTGCCCGACTGGAGAATGGAGCAATGTAACCTCTGACAATCCCAAGGAATGAAGGTAGTCAGGTGGGTGAAATGTCAGTGGGTGAGCATTTCGGGGATATATCTCTGTAAGTTTCAAAGTCATTCTGGAAAGGGATCAGGATAGTACAGAAGTCTACACAGAGTGCAGATCTGTACAGAGTAGATCATGAGAATCTCTTCCCCACGGCAGATGTGACTGAGAGCAGAGAGCAGGGTGGTCGGGGTTTGGAGAGGAGGGTGGAGGCAGATACTCTCACAACATTTCTGGACGAGCACATACAATGCCAGGGCATAGTGGGCTACAGACCAAGTACAGGCAAATGGGTGGGATGTAGATTGGTATTTGTTAATTGATAAACAATCTGTTTCTGTACTGTATGACTCCATGACCAAGACACACCAGACTGTGGTGTGGGAGTCCTCAGAGTGGCTCGGCAGCAGCATTACTGATCGAGCTGGTCAGGTCCTAAAGGACATCGCTGCTAGACTGGATCCAACAAGAGGGAAAACCATACTGACCTCATCCTCACCAATCTGCCGGCTGCAGGTGTATCTGACCATGACAGTATTGGTGAGAGTGACCACCGCACTGTCCTTGTGGAGACAAAGTCCCCACCTTCACATTGAGAATACCCTCCATTGTGTTGTGAGGCACTGTCACCCTGCTAAATGGGACAGACCTCAACAGATCTAACAACTCAGGACGGGGCATCCATGAGACACTGTGGGTCATCACCAGCAGCAGGACTGTACTCCAGCACAATCTGTAACCTCATGGCCCGGCATATCCCCCACTCAACCATTACCATCAACCAGGGGATCAACCCTGGTTCAACAGAGAGTGTAGGAGGACATGCCAGGAGCAGCACCAGGCAGACCTGAAGATGAGGTGTCAACCTGGTGAAGCTACCAAACAGGACTACTTGATGCCAAACAGTAAGTGATAGGCAGTGCCTAAGCGATCCCACAACCAATGGCCCAGACCTAAACTCTACAGTCCTGCCACATCCAGTCGGGAATGATGGTGGACAATGAACAACTCACTGAAGGAGGAGGCTTCACAAATATCCCTGTCTCAATGCTGGAGGAGCCCAGCACATCAGGGCAAAAGATAAGGCTGATGCATTCCCAACACCTTCAGTCAGAAGTGCTGAGTGGATGTTCCATCTCAGCCCCTGCCAGTGATCCCCAGCATCACAGACACCAGTCTCCAGCCAATTCGATTCCCTCCACGTGATGTCGAGAAACAGTTGGAGACACTGGTTACTGCAAAGGCAATGGGCCCTGACAACATTACATTACAGTGTGGAAACAGGCCCTTCGGCCCAACAAGTCCACACCGACCCGCCGAAGCACAACCCACCCAGACCCCTACATTTAGGCCTTACCTAACCACATTCTTCAATAGTACTGAAGACGTGTGCTCCCGAACTTGCCATTCCCTAGCCAAGCTGTTCCAGTGTTCCAACACTGGTATCTACCTGACAATGTGGAAATCTGCCCAGGTATACCCTGTACACAAAATGCAGGACAAACCCAACCCGGCCAATTACCGCCCAATCAATCTACTCTCCATTCTCAGGAAAGTGATGGAAGGGGTCAGTAACAGAGCTACCAAGCAGCACCAGCTCAGCAATAACCTGCTCAGTGACGCCCAGTTTGGGTTCCCCCAGGGCCACTCAGCTCCTGACTTCATTCCAGCCTTGGGTCAAACTTGGACAAAAAGGTCACACTCCAACAAAGTCCTGTTTTGTATTCTTTAGAGACGTATTTCCTGACATCACTCTGAAGAGTCTGGTTAAAGTTAAATATTCTCACCTCTTTCAGGTCTCTAATTTATTCTGGATTAGTTTTACTAACCAGGTAGTTCAGCCCATCGAATCTTTCCCAGCCTGCACTACTGCATCATCATCTAAAACTACCCTCATAATGTTCCAGCCCTTTCTGTGTGAAATGTTCTCTATCAACCACCTCAAATATTATCATCAATTTAAACACAGAATTTGATAACATCTTACTGATATTCACAAATTTCAAACTTTGTGCTTGTTTTGTCCTTTTTGTAATTATGAGATTCCAAATGTGCTGCACATTCCCTATTTCTAGAACTTTCTCACATCAATCTTTCAAAATGCACTGTTCCCTTCTCCCACCAATCTATTCTGCCCTATTGTGGTGTAAAATTCCAAGCAGTGGAATGTGGTGAAACGGTTAAAAATTATGTCCCAATACATGTGTGAATCTAACCAGAATGGAGGTGTTGCTTAGTCCCGTGTGAATCTTCTTATCTGTATGTAACCAGAATGGAATGTGTTTTTTAGCCTTGCTCTGCTGTTCACATGAATGTTTATATCTGGAAGGGAGTATATCAGCTGGAAAAGTCTCCAGTTCGGTGAGTCTGCTCCGGGGTTACGTTTAACCGCCGAGCGTGGGTTGTTGGCAACCGCTCTACGAGAACTGACGGCTCCCAGTTTTTGTAACATGTAGAGTGAGTATAAGCCAGACCCGTTGTGCGACACTGCGGGGAATAAAATGCCCATATTCTAGCAGTCTCGCCTCTTGGTCGTTTGTTCTGTGTCAGACTACTCTCCTACGAACCTGACCTTGAGAATTTTTTTTAAAACATTTGGCGTAGTCGAGCAGGGTCAATCGCAATTGAGGAGAGATTTTGATACAGAACAATGTTTTGGAAAACGACTAAGAAACCAGAAGAACAAACTGTGGAGGTCCCGACCGTCCCGGGATGGCATGGATGTGGGCATGTACGTGGCAGTTTGTTTGAGAAAGGATCCCAGTCCTGCCGAAGAACCCCTTGCCTGGGGTACAGCGGAGGATGTGGGCATGTCCAAAAGGCTGAAGCGGAGTTAACAGAATTGAATGGGATTGAACTGAACTGAACTGAGTGGAACTGAAGTGAATCAAATTGAACGGAACAAAATGGAACTGAGCTAAATTGAATTGAAATGGACGGAACTGAATTGAATTACACTGAATTGACTGAACTGAAATTAACTGAAACGAATTGAACTGAATTAAGCATAATGTAACACATGTATTGGGCCAAGCAGTGGAATGTGGTGTAAAATTCCAAGCAGTGGAATGTGGTGAAACGGTTAAAAATTATGTCCCAATACATGTGTGAATCTAACCAGAATGGAGGTGTTGCTTAGTCCCGTGTGAATCTTCTTATCTGTATGTAACCAGAATGGAATGTGTTTTTTAGCCTTGCTCTGCTGTTCACATGAATGTTTATATCTGGAAGGGAGTATATCAGCTGGAAAAGTCTCCAGTTCGGTGAGTCTGCTCCGGGGTTACGTTTAACCGCCGAGCGTGGGTTGTTGGCAACCGCTCTACGAGAACTGACGGCTCCCAGTTTTTGTAACATGTAGAGTGAGTATAAGCCAGACCCGTTGTGCGACACTGCGGGGAATAAAATGCCCATATTCTAGCAGTCTCGCCTCTTGGTCGTTTGTTCTGTGTCAGACTACTCTCCTACGAACCTGACCTTGAGAATTTTTTTAAAACACCTATCCCCAAGCCTGCCCCCCTCTGCCTCACTTTCCCAACCCTTTTCTCTCCCGTGGTCTCTTTCCCCTCCCAGACTATCTGCCTCTCCCTTCACCTCTTTCCCGCCAGCTCAGACTTCCCAAATCCTACTCTCGAGTCCAGTCTTCACCTTACCCCATCCCCACCCCGCTACCCTGACCCTGTGTCTGCCTGGGTTCAGTGATGCACAGTCTGGGTCCTGTTGTACCCCCTGTCAGCATGTTCCTGATCGGTGTGTCAGTCAGCAGTATGTGACCAGGAGATTCTCAGCCCAGCCTCCAAGTTGGCTGCATGCACTAGGGCAGTTCTGAGACTTGTTTGATGTTTTCTGTTACTGTTTCTCTCTCCCTGCAGGTTAGCTCTCTCGCAGAGGATCTGTATTTGTACAACAAGCTGTGAATGTTCCCACTGCCACAAACAGCAGCAGACTGGTTACCTGCCACATGTTACTCAGTGGTTACTCTGGGCACAGAGTGAGTGGAATGGAACAGGTGGACCTGCTCGAAAACATGTTTACTATCTTACTTTATTGCATTATTTTTCTGATGTCATTACCATTCTCTGGAGATATCTGAAAGTGAATGGAATAAAACCAAACCAATCTAGAGATCAGGATTCTGTCACTGGACAGAAACAGCACATACTGAAGTCTCAAAAGAACTCCTGCCTCACAGTGACTATGGTAAACATAACACCCCCTTCACCATAACACCCCCTTCACCATAACAAACCCTTTACCATAACACCCCCACACCATAACAACCCCCTTCACTATAACAAACCTTTTACCATAACACCCCCATCAGCACAACACCCCCTTCAGCATAACAACCTCTTAACCATAACACCCCCTACACCATAACACCCACTTCATCATAACAAACCCTTTACCATAACACCCCTAACACCATAACAAACCCTTTACCATAACACCCCCTACACCATAACAAACCCTTTACCATAACACCCCCTACACCATAACAAACCCTTTACCATAACACCCCTAACACCATAACAAACCCTTTACCAAAACACCCCCTACACCATAACAAACCCTTTACCATAACACCCCTAACACCATAACAAACCCTTTACCATAACACCCCCTACACCATAACAAACCCTTTACCATAACACCCCCTACACCATAACAAACCCTTTACCATAATACCCCCATCAGCACAACACCCCCTTCAGCATAACAACCTCTTTACCATAACACCCCCTACACCATAACACCCCCTTCACCATAACACCCCCCTTCACCATAACATCCCCTTCACCATAACACCCCCTTCACCATAACATCCCCTTCACCATAACATCCCCTTCACCATAACACCCCCTTCACCATAACATCCCCTTCACCATAACACCCCCTTCACCATAACATCCCCTTCACCATAACACCCCCTTCACCATAACACCCCCTTCACCATAACATTCCCTTCACCATAACATCCCCTTCACCATAACACCCCCTTCACCATAACATCCCCTTCACCATAACATCCCCTTCACCATAACACCCCCTTCACCATAACATCCCCTTCACCATAACATCCCCTTCACCATAACATCCCCTTCACCATAACATCCCCTTCACCATAACACCCCCTTCACCTCCTTTTCTCAGCAGAGAGCGGCGCGAGCTGGGCGGAAGTGAGGTTGGAGCGCAGAGCTGGTCAGGAAGGTAAGTGATTGATATTTGAGTGGGTGTGTTCTAGACCACAGGCCCTATATAGTAGGGCCTCCCTCCCATCCTCCTCCTCTAACCTAATTTTAAAGTCCACAGGTAAGCTACTCAGTGTTCTTGTTTTGGAGACGAGGTGTAGAGTAATGGCAGCGCAGGCAGTGGAATGTTCCTCCTGCAGGATGTTCGAGGTAGGGGTGACCACCGATACTCCTGCCGACTTCATCTGCAGGAAATGCAGTCAGATCCTGCTCCTCACAGAACGAGTTAGGGAACTGGAACTGGAGTTGGATGAACTGAGGATTATTCGAGAGGCTGAGAGGGTGATAGAAGCTACAGGGACATAGTTACGCCAGAGAACAGAGGTAGCTGGGTAACAGTTAGAGGTGGGAAGGGGAGGAAGCAGGCAATGCAGGGATCCCCTGTGGTCGTTCCCCTAAACAATAAGTATATCGCTTTGGATACTGTTGGGGGGGACAGCCTAGCAGGGGTAAGCTGCAGTGACCGGGTCTCTGACACGAGGTCTGGCTCTGAGGCTCAGAAGGGAAAGGGGGAGAGGAGGAGAGCGCTAGTTATAGGAGACTTTCTAGTTAGAGGGACGGACAGGCGGTTCTGTGGACATGGGCGAGACTCACGGATGGTTTGTTGCCTCCCGGGTGCCAGAGTCCGAGACGTCTCGGACCGTGTCTTCAGAATCCTTAAGGGGGAGGGTGTGCAGCCAGAAGTCGTGGTGCACATTGGCACCAACGACATAGGCAGGAAGAGGGGTGGGGAGGTCATTCAGGAGCTCAGGGAGTTAGGCTGGAATGACGAGAACGAGGGTAGGTCCGATCAAGGACAGTAGTGGGAGACTGTGTATTGAGTCGGAAGAGATAGGAGAGGTCTTGAACAAGTACTTCTCTTCAGTATTTACGAACGAGAGGGACCGTATTGTAGAAGAGGAGAGTGTGAAATGGACTGGTAAGCTAGAAGAGATACCTGTTAGGAAGGAAGATGTGTTGGACATTTTGAACAACTTGAGGATAGACAAGTCCCCCGGGCCTGACGGGATATATCCTAGGATTATGTGGGAAGCAAGAGAGGAAATTGCAGTACCGTTGGCAATGATCTTCTCGTCTTCACTGGCAACGGGGGTGGTACCAGGGGACTGGAGAGTAGCGAATGTTGTGCCCCTGTTCAAAAAAGGGAATAGGGATAACCCCGGGAATTACAGGCCTGTTAGTCTTACTTCTGTGGTAGGCAAAGTAATGGAAAGGGTACTGAGGGATAGGATTTATGAGTATCTGGAAAGACACTGCTTGATTAGGGACAGCCAGCACGGATTTGTGAAGGGTCGGTCTTGCCTTACAAGTCTTATTGAATTCTTCGAGGAGGTGACCAAGCATGTGGATGAGGGTAGAGCAGTGGATGTAGTGTACATGGATTTTAGTAAGGCATTTGATAAGGTTCCCCATGGTAGGCTTATGCGGAAAGTCAGGAGGCATGGGATAGAGGGAAATTTGGCCAATTGGATAGAAAACTGGCTAACCGGTCGAAGGCAGAGAGTGGTGGTAGATGGTAAATATTCAGCCTGGAGCCCAGTTACAAGTGGAGTTCAGCAGGGATCAGTTCTGGGTCCTCTGCTGTTTGTAATTTTTATTAATGACTTAGATGAGGGAGTCGAAGGGTGGGTCAGTAAATTTGCAGATGATACGAAGATTGGTGGAGTTGTGGACAGTGAGGAGGGCTGTTGTCGGCTGCAAAGAGACTTAGATATGATGCAGAGCTGGGCTGAGGAGTGGCAGATGGAGTTCAACCCTGCGAAGTGTGAGGTTGTCCATTTTGGAAGAACAAATAAGAATGCGGAATACAGGGTTAATGGTAGGGTTCTTAGTCAGGTGGAGGAACAGAGGGATCTTGGGGTCTATGTTTATAGATCTTTGAAAGTTGCCACTCAGGTGGATAGAGCTTGTAAGAAGGCCTATGGTGTATTAGCGTTCATTAGCAGAGGGATTGAATTCAAGAGTCGTGAAGTGATGTTGCAGCTGTACAGGACTTTGGTTAGGCCACAGTTGGAGTACTGTGTGCAGTTCTGGTCGCCTCACTTTAGGAAAGATGTGGAAGCTTTGGAAAGGGTGCAGAGAAGATTTACCAGGATGTTGCCTGGAATGGAGAGGAAGTCGTACGAGGATAGGTTGAGAGTTCTCGGCCTTTTCTCGTTGGAACGGCGAAGGATGAGGGGTGACTTGATAGAGGTTTATAAGATGATCAGAGGAATAGATAGAGTAGACAGTCAGAAACTTTTTCCCCGGGTACAACAGAGTGTTACAAGGGGACATAAATTTAAGGTGAAGGGTGGAAGGTATAGGGGGGATGTCAGGGGTGGGTTCTTTACCCAGAGAGTGGTGGGGGCATGGAATGCGCTGCCCGTGGGAGTGGTAGAGTCGGAATCATTGGCGACCTTTAAGCGGCATTTGGATAGGTACATGGATGGGTACTTAATCTAGGTTAGAAGTTCGGCACAACATCGTGGGCCGAAGGGCCTCTGTGCTGTATTGTTCTATGTTCTATCTATGTTCTATGTTCTATGTTCTATGTTCTAACACCCCCCGTCAGCACAAAACCCCTTCAACATAACACCCACTTCCCCATAACAACCCCTTCACCATAACATCCCTACACCATAACAACCCTTTCACCATAACACCCCCTTTACCATAACACCCCCTTCACCATAACCTCCCCTTCACCTTAACACCCCCTTCACCATAACATCCCCTTCACTATAACACCCCCTTCACCATAACCTCCCCTTCACCTTAACACCCCCTTCACCATAACATCCCCTTCACTATAACACCCCCTTCACCATAACACCCCCCTTCACCATAACAACCCGTTCACCATAACACCCCCTTCACCATAACACCCCCTTCACCAAAACAACCCCTTCATCATAACACCCCCCTTCACCCACAACCCATCAGCACAACACCACGTTCACCATAACACCCCCCTCACCATAACACCCCCTTCATCATAACACCCCCCTTCACCCACAACCCATCAGCACAACACCACGTTCACCATAACACCCCCCTCACCATAACACACCCTTCACCAAAACAACCCCTTCACCATAATACCCCCTACACCATAACACCCCCTTCACCGTAACACCCTCTACACCATAACACCCCCTACACCAGAAGACAACCCTTCACCATAACACCCTCCTTCACCATAACACCCCCCTTCACCATAACAGCCCCTTCTCCATAACACCCCCTACACCATAACAGCCCCTTCTCCATAACACCCCCCTTCACCATAACCCTCCCTTCACCATATCACCCCCTTCACCATAACACCCCCTACACCATAACAGCCCCTTCTCCATAACACCCCCTTCACCATAACACCCCCCGTCAGCACAACACCCCCTTCACCACAACACCCCCTTCTCCATAACACCCCCCTTCACCATAACACCCCCTTTCACCATAACAACCCCCGTCAGCACAATACTCCCCTCACCATAACACCCCCTTCACCATCACACCCCCCTTCACCATCACCCCCCCCTCACCATAACACCCCCTTCACCATCACACCCCCCTTCACCATCACCCCCCCTTCACCATAACACCCCCTTCTCCATAACTCCCCCTTCACCATAACACCCCCTGTCAGCACAACACCCCCTTCACCATAATACCCCCTTCACCATAATACCCCCTTCACCATAAAACCCCCTACACCATAAAACCCCCTACACCATAACATCCCCTTCACCATAACACCCCCTTCACCATAACACCCCCTACACCATAACACCCCCTTCACCATAAAACCCCCTTCAACATAACACCCCCTTCACCATAACACCCCCTACACCATAACACCCCCTACACCATAACATACCCTACACCATAACATACCCTACACCATAACATACCCTTCACCATAACACCATCCTTCTCCATAACACCCCCCTTCACCATAACACCCTCCTCCTGATTGAAAGCTGGGGTATCAGTCACTAGTTTGGGGAGGATTGTTGACTCTTGTCAGAGCAGCCTGTGCCCACTATCCTGGCCATATGCTGTCGTACCACGACCGTGCTGTGTCTGACCTATGGCAGAGCCTCTCCGTCTGGCTTCAGTCAAATATAATGTATATCTGCCTCTCTGCATTCCAAATGTGAACAAATGGGAAAATCCCAGTACTTCCATCTTAGCAGGGTGAATGAAAATGTAGTTGACAATTTAAATTGAAGTTTTTATATGTTCAATTTAAAGAGATTGCAAAGTTCAGAGGGAGCGAGGTGCTCTGGTTCACAAGCGACAATAGGTTACTTTTGGTGGTCATGGAAGTTAAATGCAACGTTGTTGTTTATTCCAGGGGAATGGAAATACTTCAGTTGGGATGTTTTGCTGCAGCGACCCTGGAAATGCTGTCACAATTACGGGTGACATCAACTTCCCCAATATTGATTGGAAGCTCCTCAGTGCAGATAGAGCCGGTTTTGTCAGGTGTGTCCAGAGGATTCCTGACTCAGTATTGGAGATCGGCCAACTGGGGGGAGGCCATGTTGGATTTGGTGTTAGGCAACGGGCCAGGCCAGGTGTCAGAGCTCTCAGTGGGAGAACATTTCAGTGATAGTGACCACAACTGCCTCATCTTGGAGAGGGGTGGGAACAGACAGTATGGGAAGGTATCTAATTGGGGAAGGGAAATTATTCTGCTCTCAGACAGAAGCTGTGGAGTATAAATTGGGAACAATTGTTCTGCAGGAAATGCACAACAAAAACATGGAGGCTGTTTAAGGAGCCCTTGTTGGGAATGTTGGATAACTTTGTCCCACTGAGTCAGGCAAGGAATGGTAAGGTGAAGGAGCCTTGGATGACAGGAGCAGAGGAGCTTCTCATCAAGAGGAAGAAGGAAGCTTTCTTAAGGCTGAGGAAGCAAGGATCTGGCACAGCTTTAGGGTAGCTAGGAAAGAACTCAAAACTGGGCTGAGGAGAGTTAGGAGGGGGCATGAGAAAGCCTTGGTGGGAAGGATTAGGGAAAACCCAAAGGCGTTCTACGTGTATGTGAGGAATAAGAGAATGATCAGAGAGAGTGTTGGGCTGATCAGGGATAGTGGAGAGAACCTGTGCCTGGAGTCTGAAGAGGTAGGGGAGGCCCTAAATGAGATTTTAGCTTCAGTATTCACTAGAGAGAGAGACCTTGTTGATAGTGAGAACACTGTGGACTGGGTTAATGGGCTTGAAAAGATCGATATTGAGGAAGTGGATGTGCTGGAAATTCTGGGAAGCATCAAGATAGATACGTCCCCAGGGCCAGACCAGAGATATCCAAGGTTACTGCGGGAAGCGAGGAATGAGATTGCTGGGCCTCTGGCGATGATCTTTGCATCCTCACTCTCCATGGGAGTAGTACCAGATGATTAGAGGGAGGTGAATGTTGTTCCTCTGTTCAAGAAAGGGAATAGGGAATTCCCTGGGAATTACAGACCAGTCAGTCTTACTTCTGTGGTCAGCAAAGTACTAGAAAGGATTCTGAGAGATAGGATTTATGACTATTCAGAAAAACATAGTTTGATTAAAGATAGCCAGCATGGCTTTGTGAGAGGCAGGTCATGCCTCACAAGCCTTATTAAGTTCTTTGAGGACGTGACGAGACAAGTTGCCAAAGGTTGAGCAGTGGATGTGGTGTATATGAATTTCAGTAAAGCATGTGAGCCCATGGTAAATCCATTCAGAAAGTTAGGAGGTGTGGGATACAGGGAAATCTGGCTGTCTGGCCGAAAGAAGACAGCAAGTGGTAGTGGATGGAAAGTATTCCGCTTGGAGGTCGGTGACCAGTGGTATCCCACAGGGATCTGTTCTTGGGCCTCTGCTCTTTGTAGATTTTATAAATGACTTGGATGAAGAAATGGAAGGGTGGGTTAGTCAGTTTGCCGTTGACACATGGTGTTGTAGTTAGTGTCGAGGGTAGTTGCAGGTTACAATAAGTCATTCACAGGATTCAGAGCTGGGCTGAGAAGTGGCAGATGGAGTTCAACCTGGATAAATGCAAAGTGATTCATTTTGGAAGGTCAAATTTGAATGCAGATTACAGGGTTAAAGACACGATTCTTGGCAGTTTGGGGGAACAGCAGGATCTTGGGGTCCACGTATATAGGTCCCTCAAAGTCGCTTCCCAAGTTGATAGAGTTGTTAAGAAGGTGTATGGTGTGTTGGCTTTCATTAACAGGGGGATTGAGTTTAAGAGCCGCAGATTATGCTGCAGCTCTATAGAGCCCTGGTTAGACCACACATGGAATATTGTGTCCCGTTCTGGTCACCTCATTATAGGAAGGATGTGGAAGCTTTAGAGAGGGTGCAGAGGAGATTTCCCAGGATGCTGCCTGGACTGGAGGGTGTGTCTTATGAAGAAAGGTTGAGGGATCTATTTCCCATTGGAGAGAAGGAAGAGAGGTGATTTGGTAGAGGTGTACAAGGTAATGAGAGGCACAGATAGAGTAGATAGTCAGAGACTGTTACCCAGGGTGGAAATGGCTGTCACAAGGGGTCATAATTTTAAGGTGATTGGAGGAAGGTTTCGGGAAGGGGACAATCTGGAAATTTAAGAAGGAAGTTAAAAGGAAAGTGAAAAGAAGAGAAGTTAAAGACAACAGAATCAACAAAGCAGAAAACTCAAGAAGGGATCATACAGTGTGGTCACGTGAAATAGGGGTTGATGGGAAGGGTGAGGGCAGTAACAAATTAAAAATACTATACATGAATGCACGAAGCATTAGGAATAAGATGGATGAGCTTGAGGCTCATTTGGAAATTGGCAGTTACGATGTTGTGGGGATAACGGAGACGTGGCTTCAAGTGGACAAGGCCTGGGAAATGAATATTCAAGGCTATACGTGCTATCGTAAGGACAGACTGACGGGCAGAGGGGATGGGGTGGCCCTGTTGGTGAGGAATGATATTCAGTCCCTTGCGCGGGGGGACCGAGAATCAGGGGCTGCAAAGTCAGTATGGATAGAGCTGAGAAATTCTAAGGGTAGAAAGACCCTAATGGGAGTTATCTACAGGCCCCCAAACAGTAGCCTGGATGTCAGATGTAAGTTGAATAAGGAGCTGAAATCACCTGTCGCAAAGATATGACTACAGTTGTTATGGGGGACTTCAACATGCAGGTAGACTGGGAGAATCAGGAAAGAGACTTTGTGGAGTGCCTCAGAGGTGGATTATTAGAACAGCTTGTGCTGGAGCCTATGAGGGAGAAAGCAATTCTGGATCTGGTGTTGTGCAACGAACCAGAATTGATCAGGGACCTCGAAGTGAAGGAGCCATTAGGAAGTAGTGACCATAATACAATAAGCTTCAATCTGCAATTTGAGAGGGAGAGGGTACAATCGGAAGTGACAGTACTTCTGTTGAATATAGGGAACTATGGAGCTATGAGGGAGGAGCTGGCCAAAGTTCAATGGTGCAATACCTTTAGCAGGGATGACAGTGGAGGGACAATGGTGGATATTTCTGTGTATAATACAGAAGGTGCAGGATCAGTTCATTCCAAAAAGGAAGAAAGATTCTAGGAGGAGGCATGGGTGGCCGTGGCTGACGAGGGAAGTTAAGGACTATATAAAGACAAAAGGGAAAAAGTATAACATAGCAAAGATGAGTGGGAAATCGGAGGACTGAGAAGCTTTTAAAGAACAACAGAGGATTACTAAAAAGGTAATACGCAAAGAAAAAATAAGGTACGAAGGTAAACTGGCCAAAAATATAAAGGAGGATAATAAAGGCTTTTTTAGGTGTGTGAAAAGAAAAAAAATGGTTAAGACTAAAATTGGGCCCTTGAAGACAGAAACGGGTGAATTTATTACAGGGAACAAGGAAATGGCAGAAGAGTTGAATTGATACTTTAGATCTGTCTTCACTAGGGAAGACACAAGCAATCTCCCAGATGTAATAGTGGCTGAAGGACCTGAACTGAAGGGAATTTATATTTGCCAGGAAATGGTGTTGGAGAGACTGTTAGGTCTGAAGGCTGATAAGTCCCCAGGACCTGATGGTCTACATTTCAGAGTACTGAAGGAGGTGGCTCGAGAAATCGTGGATGCATTGGTGATTATTTTCCAATGTTCTACAGATTCAGGATCAGTTCCTGCGGATTGGAGGGTGGCTAATGTTGTCCCACTTTTTAAGAAAGGAAGGAGAGAGAAAACAGAGAATTATGGACCAATTAGTCTGACCTCAGTGGTGGGAAAAATGCTGGAGTCAATTATAAAGGATGAAATTACGACACATCTGGATAGTCGTAACAGAGTCAGCATGGATTTATGAAGGGGAAATCATGCTTGACTAATCTTTGAGTTTTATGAGGATGTAACTCTGAAGATGGACGAGGGAGATCCAGTAGATGTAGTGTACCTGGACTTTCAGAAAGCTTTTGATAAAGTCCCACATAGGAAGTTAGTGAGCAAAATTAGGGCACATGGTATTGGGAGCAAAGTACTAAGTTGGATTGAAAATTGGTTGGCTGACAGGAAACAAAGAGTAGTGATAAACGGCTCCATTTCGGAATGGTAGGCAGTGACCAGTGGGGTACCGCAGGGATCCGTGCTGGGACCGCAGCTTTTTACAATATATGTTAATGATATAGATGAAGGTATTAAAAGTAATATTAGCAAATTTTCTGATGACACAAAGCTGGATGTTAGGAGAATACAGTGTGACCTGGACAGGTTAGGTGAGTGGTCAGATGCATGGCAGATGCAGTTTAATGTGGATAAGTGTATGGTTATCCACTTTGGTAGCAAGAACAGGAAGGCAGATTACTACCTAAATGGAATCAATTTAGGTAAAGGGACAGGACAAAGAGATCTGGGTGTTCTTGCACACCAGTCAATGAAGGTAAGCATGCAGGTACAGCAGGTAGTGAAGAAGGCTAATAGCATGCTGGCCTTCATAACAAGAGGGATTGAGTATAGAAGCAAAGAGGTCCTTCTGCAGCTGTACAGAGCCCTGGTGAGACCACACCTGGAGTATTGTGTGCAGTTCTGGTCTCCAAATTTGAGGAAAGACATTCTGGCTATTGAGGGAGTGCAGCGTAGGTTCATGAGGTAAATTCCCGGAATGGCGGGACTATCTTACGCTGAAAGATTGGAGCGACTGGGCTTGTATACACTTGAGTTTAGAAGACTGAGAGGGGATCTGATTGAGACGTATAAGATTATGAAAGGATTGGACACTCTGGAGGCAGGAAACATGTTTCCGCTGATGGGCGAGTCCCGAGCCAGAGGACACAGTTTAAAAATAAGGGGTAGGCCATTTAGGACAGAGATGAGGAGAAACGTCTTCACCCAGAGAGTGGTGGCTGTGTGGAATGCTCTGCCCCAGAGGGCAGTGGAGGCCCAGTCTCTGGATTCATTTAAGAAAGAGTTGGATAGAGCTCTTTAAGATAGTGGAATCAAGGGTTATGGAGATAAGGCAGGAACAGGATACTGATTAAGGATGATCAGCCATGATCATATTGAATGGTGGTGCAGGCTCGAAGGGCCGAATGGCCTACTCCTGCACCTGTTAACTATTGTCTAATCCATGCCAGTAGCTCGCCTCGAACACAATGGGCCCTCAGCAGCCTCCCATGAGGCACCTTATCAAAGGCCTTTTGGAAGTCTAGATAGACCACATCCACTGGGTTTCCCTGGTCTAACCTACTTGTTACCTCTTCAAAGAATTATAACAGGTTTGTCAGACATGACCTCCTCTTACTAAATCCATGCTGACTTATTCTAATCCAACCCTCCCCTTCCAAGAATTTAGAAATCTCATCCTTAATGATGGATTCTAGAATTTTACCTACAATGAGGTTCGGCTAATTGTCCTATAATTTTCTATGTGTTGCTGGAAAAGCGCAGCAGGTCAGGCAGCATCCAAGGAGCAGGAGAATCGACGTTTTGGACATGAGCCCTTCTTCAGGCTTATGCCCGAAACGTCGATTCTCCTGTTCCCTGGATGCTGCCTGACCTGCTGCGCTTTTCCAGCAACACATTTTCAGCTCTGATCTCCAGCATCTGCAGACCTCACTTTCTCCTCTAATTTTCCATCTTTTGTCTTGAACAAGGGGGTTACAACAGCGATTTTCCAATCATCTGGGATTTTCCCAGTGACTGCCAATCAGAGCCAAAAGGTGTGGTGCTGGAAAAGCACAGTAAGTCAGGCAGCATCCAAGGAGCAGGAGAATCAATGCTTTGAGCATAAACTCTTCATCAAGAATTCCTGATGAAGAATTCGGGCTTATGCCCGAAATGACGAATCTCTTCTCCTTGGATGCTGCCTTTTCCTGTGCTTTTCCAGTGCCACACTTTTTGACTTAAGTCAGGAGTGTGATGGAGTACTCCCTACTTGCCAGGATGGGTACAGCTCCAACAACACTCATGAAGCTTGACACTGCCCAGGACAAACAACCCAATGCACAAACACCAGAAATGCAGAAACTCACCAAAGACCCTCAGACAGCACCTTCCAAACCCACAACCACTTCCACCGAGAAGGAAAGGGCAGCAGGTACATGGGAACATCTGCACATTCTCCTCCAAGCCCCTCACCATCCTGACTTTGTGGGCGGCACGGTGGCACAGTGGTTAGCACTGCTGCCTCACAGCGCCAGAGACCCGGGTTCAATTCCCGCCTCAGGCGACTGACTGTGTGGAGTTTGCACGTTCTCCCCGTGTCTGTGTGGGTTTCCTCCGGGTGCTCCGGTTTCCTCCCACAGTCACAAAGATGTGCAGGGTCAGGTGAATTGGCCATGCTAAATTGCCCGTAGTGTTAGGTAAGGGGTAAATGTAGGGGTATGGGTGGGTTTCGCTTCGGCGGGTCGGTGTGGACTTGTTGGGCTGAAGGGCCTGTTTCCACACGGTAATCTAATCTAATCTATATCCCGTTCCTTCAGTGTCGCTGGGTCAGAATCCTGGAATTCCCTCCCTCAGGGCATTGTGGGTCAACCCACAGCACAGGGACTGCAGCGGGTCAAGAAGGTAGCTCACCCCCCACCTTCTCAAGAGGCACCACACTTTGGGAAGGATATATTGGCCTCACAGACAGAACCATGTAGGTTTACAAGAACAGACATCTGGAGTAGTATAGGGGAAAGTACAAACATTGAGGCTGTTATCTCTTGGAATTAGAAGGTGAAGGGGTGATCAGATTGTGTTTTTTTTATGATTTGGAGGAGCTGGTGTTGGACTGGGGTGGACAAAGTTAAAAATCATACCACACCAGGTTATAGTCCAACAGGTTTATTTGGAAGCACTAGCTTTCAGAGCACTGCCCCTTCATCGGGTAATGAAGAAACAGCTGGTGAAGAAAGCTAGTACCTTCAAAGGCAACGTGGTGGCTCAGTGGTCAGCACTGCTGCCTCACAGCGCCTGGGACCCAGGTTCGATTCCAGCCTTGGGTGACTGACTGTGTGGAGTTTGCACATTCTCCCCGTGTCTGCGTGGGTTTCCTCCGGGTGCTCCGGTTTCCTCCCACAGTCCAAAGATGTGCAGGTCAGGTGAATTGGCCATGCTAAATTACCCGTAGTGTTAGGTGCATTAATCAGGGGTAAAGATAGGGGAGGAGAATGGGTCCGGGTGGGTTACTCTTTGGATGGTCGGTGTGGACTTGTTGGGCTTCCATCTTGAAGGAAATCTAACCAATAAACCTATTGGGACTATAACCTGGTGTTGTGTGCTTTTTAGATTTCTTTATTTATTTGGTCACAGCACAAGGGCATTTCAGGCTAAGCCAGCATTTATTGACATCCCCAATTGCCCAGAGCGCAGTTAAGAGTCAACCACATTGCTGTGGGTCTGGAGTCACATGCAGTCCAGACTGGGTCAAGGACGTTAGTGAACCACATGGATGTTTCTGACAATTGACAATGGATACATGGTCATTAGGCTCTTAGCCCCACATTTCTTTAGTGAATCCATATCACACCATCTGCTCGTTGCAGATTCGAGAACTAGGGGCATAGCCTGAGAATTAGGGCCAGGCTGTTCACGAGAGATAGAACATTACAGCACAGTATGGGCCCTTCGGCCCTCGCCTATGGAACCAATCTGAAGCCCATCTATCCTACACTATTCCATTCTCATCTCTATGTTTATCCAATGACCATTTAAATGCTCTTAAAATTGGTGAATCTACTACTGTTGCAGTTAGTGTGTTCCACGCCCCTACTACCCTCTGAGTAAAGAAACTACCTCTGACATCTGTCTTATATCTATCACCCCTCACTTTAAAGTTGCGTCCCCTCATGTTTGCCGTCCCCATACTTGGAAAAAGGCTCTCCCTGTCCACCCTATCTAACCCTCTGATTATCTTATATGTCTCTATTAAGTCACCTCTCAACCTTCTTCTTTCTAACAAGATCAGCCTCAAGTCACTCAGCCTTTCCTCGTAAGACCTTCCCTCCAGACCAGGCAACATCCTAGTAAATCTCCTCTGCACCCTTTCCAAAACTTCCACATCCTTCTTATAATGCGGTGACCAGAACTGTATGCAATACTCTAAGTGCGGCAGAGTTTTGTACAGCTGCAACATAACCTCACTGTTTCAAAACTCAACCCTCTCCCAATAAAAGCTAACACACTGTGTGCCTCCTTAACAGCCCTATCAACCTGGGTGGCAACTTTCTGTGTACATGGACACGGAGATCTCTCTGCTCATCTACACTACCAAGAATCTTACCATTAGCCCAGTACTTTGCATTCCGGTTACTCCGACCAAAGTGAATCACCTCACACTTGTCCACATTAAACTCCATTTGCCACCTCTCAGCCCATCTCTGCAGCTTATCTATGTCTCTCTGTAACCTACAACATCCTTCGTCACTATCCACAACTCCACCGACCTTAGTGTCGTCTGTGAATTTACTAACCCACCCTTCTACCCCCTCATCCAGGTCGTTTATAAAAATGACAAACAGCAGTGGACCCAAAACAGATCCTTGTGGTTCCCACTAGTAACTGAACTCCAGGATGAACATCTTCTTTCAGCTACTGGATCAGTGGTGCTGGAAAAGCACAGCAGTTCAGGCAGCATCCGAGAAGCAGGAAAATCGACGTTTCATCAGGAATAAAGGCAGAGAGCCTGAAGGGTGGAGAGATAAGCTAGAGGAGAGTGGGGGTGGGGAGAAAGTAGCATAGAGTACAATAGGTGAGTGGGGGAGGAGATGAAGGTGATAGGTCAGGGAGGAGAGGGTGGGGTGGATAGGTGGAAAAGGAGATAGGCAGGTCGGACAAGTCCGGACAAGTCATGGGGACAGTGCTGAGCTGGAAGTTTGGGACTGGGGTGAGGTGGGGGAAGGGGAAATGAGGAAGCTGTTGAAGTCCACACTGATGCCCTGGGGTTGAAGTGTTCCGATGAGGAAGATGAGGCGTTCTTCCTCCAGGCGTCTGGTGGTGAGGGAGCGGCGGTGAAGGAGGCCCAGGACCTCCATGTCCTCGGCAGAGTGGGAGGGGGAGTTGAAATGTTGGGCCATGGGGCGGTGTGGTGGATTGGTGCGGGTGTCCCGGAGATGTTCCCTAAAGTGCTCTGCTAGGAGGCGCCCAGTCTCCCCAATGTAGAGGAGACCACATCGGGAGCAACGGATACAATAAATGATATTGGTGGATGTGCAAGTAAAACTTTGATGGATCTGGAAGGCTCCTTTAGGGCCTTGGATAGAGGTGAGGGAGGAGGTGTGGGCGCAGGTTTTACAGTTCCTGCGGTGGCAGGGGAAAGTGCCAGGATGGGAGGGTGGGTCGTAGGGGGGGCGTAGACCTGACCAGGTAGTCACGGAGGGAACGGTCTTTGCGGAAGGCGGAAAGGGGTGGGGAGGGAAATATATCCCTGGTGGTGGGGTCTTTTTGGAGGTGGCGGAAATGTCGGCGGATGATTTGGTTTATGCGAAGGTTGGTAGGGTGGAAGGTGAGCACCAGGGGCGTTCTATCCTTGTTACAGTTGGAGGGGTGGGGTCTGAGGGCGGAGGTGCGGGATGTGGACGAGATGCGTTGGAGGGCATCTTTAACCACGTGGAAGGGAAATTGCGGTCTCTAAAGAAGGAGGCCATCTGGTGTGTTCTATGGTGGAACTGGTCCTCCTGGGAGCAGATACGGCGGAGGCGGAGGAATTGGGAATACGGGATAGCATTTTTGCAGGAGGTAGGGTGGGAAGAGGTGTAATCCAGGTAGCTGTGGGAGCCGGTGGGTTTGTAAAAAATGTCAGTGTCAAGTCGGTCATCACTGATGGAGATGGAGAGGTCCAGGAAGGGGAGGGAGGTGTCAGAGATGGTCCAGGTAAATTTAAGGTCAGGGTGGAATGTGTTGGTGAAGTTGATGAATTGCTCAACCTCCTCGCGGGAGCACGCGGTGGCGCCAATGCAGTCATCAATGTAGCGGAGGAAGAGGTGGGGAGTGGTGCCGGTGTAATTACGGAAGATCAACTGCTCTACGTAGCCAACAAAGAGACAGGCATAGCTGGGGCCCATACGTGTGCCCCTGGCTACCCCTTTGGTCTGGAGGAAGTGGGAGGATTCAAAGGAGAAATTGTTAAGGGTGAGGACCAGTTCGGCCAAACAAATGAGTGTGTCGGTGGAAGGGTACTGTTGGGGACGTCTGGAGAGGAAAAAACGGAGGGCTTGGAGGCCCTGGTCATGGCGGATGGAGGTGTAGAGGGATTGGATATCCATGGTGAAGATGCGGCTTTGGGGGCCGGGGGAACGGAAGTCTTGGAGGAGGTGGAGGGCGTGGGTGGTGTCTCGAACGTATGTGGGGAGTTCCTGGACTGGGGGGATAGGACAGTGTCGAGGTAGGTAGAGATGAGTTCAGTGGGGCAGGAGCATGCTGAGACAATGGGTCGGCCAGGGTGGTCAGGCTTGTGGATCTTGGGAAGGAGGTAGAACCGGGCAGTGCGGGGTTCCCGGACTATGAGGTTGGAAGCTGTGGGTGGGAGATCTCCTGAGGTGATGAGGTTCTGTATGGTCTGGGAGATGATGGTTTGGTGATGGGGGGTGGGGTCATGGTCGAGGGGGCAGTAGGAAGAGGTGTCCTGGAGTTGACGTTTGGCTTCAGCGGTGTAGAGGTCAGTGCGCCAGACTCCCACTGCACCCCCTTTATCCGCTGGCTTGATGGTGAGGTCAGGATTGGAGCAGAGGGATTGGAGGGCTGCGCGTTGTGAGGGTGAGAGGTTGGAGTGGGGGAGGAGGGTAGACAGGTTGAGGCGGTTAATGTCCTGGCGACAGTTGGAAATGAAAAGGTCGAGGGCAGGTAATAGGCCAGCGCGGGGTGTCCAGGTGGATGCAGTGTGTTGGAGGTGGGCGAAGGGGTCCTCGGAAGATGGGCGGGAATCCTGATTGTGAAAGTAAGCTGGGAGGCGGAGGCGACGGAAGAATTGTTCGATGTCACGGCGTGTATTAAATTCATTGATGCGTGGACGGAGGGGGACGAAGGTGAGTCCTTTGCTGAGGACTGATCGTTCGTCCTCAGTGAGGGGGAGGTCTGGAGGGATGGTGAAAACTCGACAGGGCTGGGAGCTGGGATCTGGTGTGGGTGTAGAGCTGGGAGTGGGGGCGGAACCTGTAACTAGAGTGGGTGTGATGGTGGGGGGAATGGGGGTGGAGTCATGAGCAGGGGTAGTGTTCCCCTCGGGGTTCTGGGGGGTGGGGATAGTGACAGTGGGGTCTCTGGTGAGTGGCGCTGGTGGGGGTGGAAGTGGTGGTGAAAACGGCAATAGGGGTAGCGGAAGTCACTGAGCATGTGGCATCAGCGATGATGTGAGGGACAGAAGTGATGTCACGTGTGATGCATGAGGAATTGTGAGGGGTGGAAGTGGTTGTGGGAATGGCCATGATGGGGGCGGAAGTGACATCATCAATCAGCGTGGGGGTGGCAGCTGCATCAGCCACATGGCTAATGGCGGAATAGGTTCCGAGGCCAGGGGAATCTTCTGGCTCCATCAGTGACCACCGACTTGACACTGACATTTTCTACAAACCCACCGACTCCCACAGCTACCTGGATTACACCTCTTCCCACCCTATCTCTTGCAAAAATGCCATCTCGTATTCCCAATTCCTCCGCCTCCGCCGTATCTGCTCCCAGGAGGAGCAGTTCCACCATAGAACACACCAGATGGCCTCCTTCTTTAGAGACCGCAATTTCCCTTCCCACGTGGTTAAAGATGCCCTCCAACGCATCTCGTCCACATCCCGCACCTCCGCCCTCAGACCCCACCCCTCCAACCGTAACAAGGACAGAACGCCCCTGGTGCTCACCTTCCACCCTACCAACCTTCGCATAAACCAAATCATCCGCCGACATTTCCGCCACCTCCAAACAGACCCCACCACCAGGGATATATTTCCCTCCCCACCCCTTTCCGCCTTCCGCAAAGACCGTTCCCTCCGTGACTACCTGGTCAGGTCCACGCCCCCCTACGATCCACCCTCCCATCCTGGCACTTTCCCCTGCCACCGCAGGAACTGTAAAACCTGTGCCCACACCTCCTCCCTCACCTCCATCCAAGGCCCTAAAGGAGCCTTCCACATCCATCAAAGTTTTACCTGCACATCCACCAATATCATTTATTGTATCCGTTGCTCCCGATGCGGTCTCCTCTACATTGGGGAGACTGGGCGCCTCCTAGCAGAGCGCTTTAGGGAACATCTCCAAGACACCCGCACCAATCAACCCCACCGCCCTGTGTCCCAACATTTCAACTCCCCCTCCCACTCTGCCGAGGACATGGAGGTCCTGGGCCTCCTTCACCGCCGCTCCCTCACCACCAGACGCCTGGAGGAAGAACGCCTCATCTTCCGCCTCGGAACACTTCAACCCCAGGGCATCAATGTGGACTTCAACAGCTTCCTCATTTCCCCTTCCCCCACCTCATCCCAGTTCCAAACTTCCAGCTCAGCACTGTCCCTATGACTTGTCCGGACTTGTCCGACCTGCCCAGCTCCTTTTCCACCTATCCTCTCCACCCTCTCCTCCCTGACCTATCACCTTCATCCCCTCCCCCACTCACCCATTGTACTCTATGCTACTCTCTCCCCACCCCCACCCTCCTCTAGCTTATCTGCTGGTTTGATGGTGAGGTTGGGGTTGGAGCAGAGGGATTGGAGGGCTGGGATCTGGTGTGGCTTATCTCTCCACCCTTCAGGCTCACTGCCTCTATTCTTGATGAAGGGCTTTTGCCCGAAATGTCGATTTCGCTGCTCCTTGGATGCTGCCTGAACTGCTGTGCTCTTCCAGCACCACTGATCCAGGGTCTGGTTTCCAGCATCTGCAGTCATTGTTTTTATCTCTTCTTTCAGCTAGCCAATTTCTGATCCAAATCGCTAAATCATCCTTATCCTATGTCTCTGTATTTTGTACAATAGCCTACTGTGGGGAACCTTATCAAACGCCTCACTGAAATCCATATACACCACATTAACCGCTTTCCCCTCATCCAACTGTTTTGTCACCTTCTCAAAGAACTCAGTAAGGTTTGTGAGGCATGACCTACCCTTCACAAAACCGTGCTGACTCTCCCTCATCAACTTATTCCCCTCTAGATGATATAAATCCTATCTGTGATAACCCTTTCCAACACTTTAACCACAACCGAAGTAACGCTCCATGGTCTATAATCACCAGGGTTGTCTCTACTCCCCTTCTTGAATAAGGGAACAACATTTGCTATCCTCCAGTTTTCTGGCACCATTCCTGTTGACAATGACAACATAATGATCAAAGCCAAAGGCTTTGCAATCACTTCTCTGGCTTCCCAGAGAATCCTGGGATAAATCCCATCTGGCCCAGGGAACTTACCTATTTTCACACTTTCCAGAATTGCTAACAGTTCCTCCTTGTGAACCTCAATCCCGTGTAGTCTAGTAGCCTGCACCTCAGTACTCTCCTCCACTACATGGTCTTTTTCCATTGTCAATATGACAAAAAAAAATCATTTAGAGCTTTCCCTTAGTCCTCAGACTCCACGCACAGCTTCGCATTACTATCCAGGATTGGCTCTAATCTTACTTGAGTCATTCTTTTCTTCCTGATATACCTACAGAAAGCTTTCGGGTTTTCCTTGATCCTATCTGCCAGCGACTTCTCATGTCCCCTCCTGGCTCTTCTTAGGTTTCTCTCTTTAGGTCTTTCCTGGCTAACTCAAGTGCCCTAACAGAGCCTTCATGTCATCCTAACATCAACCTTCCTCTTCCTCTTGACAAGAGAAAGCGTTTCTACACACAAAGTCGGGGGAGACAAGTTGCTTCCAGAGACAGTAAAAATGAACGAGGCAATGATTCAGCCTCCCCTGCTGGCCTGTGAAATGGGCATTGGGATTGCTTGCCGTGTCGGGGAGATTCTGATCCAGTGATCGCTTTTGTGGTGTTTACCCCTTGCCTTTGATCACTGTGCTTAAACCACCCAAGGTTCTGAGACATGCTTTGTTCATTTTATAAGTTATTTTATTTTGAAATAAGCAAATAATTATCTTCATTGTTTCATTTTTATACATTAATTGAAAAAATAAGAAATATTTTCACAGAAGTGTTAAATTATATATTTTACAGTAAATTCTTTGCTTTTGTTTAGTAACAGTGACACAGCTGATGAGTGGTTTGTGCAGACGTTCAGTCAGCCAGATATACATTTCAAACTTAGTTTAAATAATCTGCTGCAATTGTGTTAGGATTGAGGTTTGATTCATTTGTCAACAGGAATCCCGCATTTGATTAAGGGGTTTCATTAAAATGAAATACTATCTCCAGGGGTCACTCACAATTGTCAGATAGCCCACAACCCCAGGCACAGACTCTAAGCTGGACCCCACAGACCCAGACAGAGAAACAAACACCTGACCAAGATCCTAGACACAACTGAGCCAGGCAGCCCGAGGGTCAGACCCAGAGACACTGGATACAGTGGGGACTGGCACACAGTTACAGACCCAGAGACACTGGACACAGTGGGGACTGGCACACAGTTACAGACCCAGAGACACTGGATACAGTGGGGACTGGCACACAGTTACAGACCCAGAGACACTGGATACAGTGGAGACTGGCAAACAGTTACAGACCCAGAGACAGTGGATACAGTGGAGACAGACACACAGTTACAGACCCAGAGACACTGGATACAGTGAAGACAGACACACAGTTACAGACCCAGAGACACTGGATACAGTGAAGACAGACACACAGTTACAGACCCAGAGACACTGGATACAGTGAAGACAGACACACAGTTACAGACCCAGAGACACTGGATACAGTGAAGACAGACACACAGTTACAGACCCAGAGACACTGGATACAGTGAAGACAGACACACAGTTACAGACCCAGAGACACTGGATACAGTGAAGACAGACACACAGTTACAGACCCAGAGACACTGGATACAGTGAAGACAGACACACAGTTACAGACCCAGAGACATTGGATACAGTGGAGACAGACACACAGTTACAGACCCAGAGACACTGGATACAGTGAAGACAGACACACAGTTACAGACCCAGAGACACTGGATACAGTGAAGACAGACACACAGTTACAGACCCAGAGACACTGGATACAGTGAAGACAGACACACAGCTACAGACCCAGAGACACTGGATACAGTGAAGACAGACACACAGTTACAGACCCAGAGACATTGGATACAGTGGAGACAGACACACAGTTACAGACCCAGAGACACTGGATACAGTGAAGACAGACACACAGTTACAGACCCAGAGACACTGGACACAGTGGAGACAGACACACAGTTACAGACCCAGGGACAGTGGGTACAGTGGAGACAGACACACAATTACAGACCCAGAGACACTGGATACAGTGGAGACAGACACACAGTTACAGACCCAGAGACACTAGGTACAGTGGAGACAGACACACAATTACAGACCCAGAGACACTAGATACAGTGGAGACAGACACACAATTACAGACACAGAGACACTGGATACAGTGAAGACAGACACACAGTTACAGACCCAGAGACACTGGATACAGTGAAGACAGGCACACAGTTACAGACCCAGAGACACTGGATACAGTGGATACAGACACACAGTTACAGACCCAGAGACACTGGATACAGTGAAGACAGACACACAGTTACAGACCCAGAGACACTGGACACAGTGAAGACAGACACACAGCTACAGACCCAGAGACACTGGATACAGTGAAGACAGACACACAGTTACAGACCCAGAGACACTGGATACAGTGGAGACAGACACACAGTTACAGACCCAGAGACACTGGACACAGTGGAGACAGACACACAGTTACAGACCCAGGGACAGTGGGTACAGTGGAGACAGACACACAATTACAGACCCAGAGACACTGGATACAGTGAAGACAGACACACAGTTACAGACCCAGAGACACTGGATACAGTGGAGACAGACACACAGCTACAGACCCAGAGACACTGGATACAGTGATGACAGACACACAGTTACAGACCCAGAGACACTGGATACAGTGGGGACTGGCACACAGTTACAGACCCAGAGACACTGGATACAGTGGAGACAGACACACAGTTACAGACCCAGAGACACTGGGTACAGTGAAGACAGACACACAGTTACAGACCCAGAGACACTGGATACAGTGGAGACAGACACACAGTTACAGACCCAGAGACACTAGATACAGTGGAGACAGACACACAATTACAGACCCAGAGACACTGGATACAGTGAAGACAGACACACAGTTACAGACCCAGAGACATTGGATACAGTGGAGACTGGCACACAGTTACACATCCAGAGACACTGGATACAGTGGAGACTGGCACACAGTTACACATCCAGAGACACTGGATACAGTGGGGACTGGCACACAGTTACAGACCCAGAGACACTGGATACAGTGGAGACTGGCACACAGTTACACATCCAGAGACACTGGATACAGTGGGGACTGGCACACAGTTACAGACCCAGAGACACTGGATACAGTGGAGACAGACACACAGTTACAGACCCAGAGACACTGGGTACAGTGAAGACAGACACACAGTTACAGACCCAGAGACACTGGACACAGTGAAGACAGACACACAGTTACAGACCCAGAGACACTGGACACAGTGGAGACAGACACACAGTTACAGACCCAGAGACACTGGATACAATGGGGACAGACACACAGTTACAGACCCAGAGACATTGGATACAGTGGAGACAGACACACAGCTCCAGATCCAGAGACAGTGGACACAGTGGAGACAGACACACAGTTACAGACTCAAACACTGGATACAGTGGAGACAGACACACAGTTACAGACCCAGAGACACTGGATACAGTGGAGACAGGCACACAGTTACAGACCCAGAGACACTGGATACAGTGGAGACAGACACACAGCTACAGATCCAGAGACAGTGGACACAGTGGAGACAGACACACAGTTACAGACCCAAACACTGGATACAGTGGAGACAGACACACAGTTACAGACCCAGAGACAGTGGACACAGTGGAGACAGACACACAGTTACAGACCCAAACACTGGATACAGTGGAGACAGACACACAGTTACAGACCCAGAGACAGTGGACACAGTGGAGACAGACACACAGTTACAGACCCAAACGCTGGATATAGTGGAGACAGACACACAGTTACAGACCGAAACACTGGATACAGTGGAGACAGACACACAGCTACAGATCCAGAGACAGTGGACACAGTGGAGACAGACACACAGTTACAGACCCAGAGACAGTGGACACAGTGGAGACAGACACACAGTTACAGACCCAAACACTGGATACAGTGGAGACAGACACACAGTTACAGACCCAAACACTGGATACAGTGGAGACAGACACACAGCTACAGATCCAGAGACAGTGGACACAGTGGAGACAGACACACAGTTACAGACCCAAACACTGGATACAGTGGAGACAGACACACAGTTACAGACCCAAACGCTGGATACAGTGGAGACAGACACACAGTTACAGACCCAAACACTGGATACAGTGGAGACAGACACACAGCTACAGATCCAGAGACAGTGGACACAGTGGAGACAGACACACAGTTACAGACCGAAACACTGGATACAGTGGAGACAGACACACAGTTACAGACCCAAACACTGGATACAGTGGAGACAGACACACAGCTACAGACCCAGAGACAGTGGACACAGTGGAGATCGACACACAGAGGTGCCCTGGAGCTGAGATTACTGACCTCCAGCATCCATAACCATCTTCCTGTGTGTCACAAATGACTCAAACCACTGCAGAGTTTGCCCCTGACACCCAGTGAGTCCAGTTTTGCCCGGGCTCCTTGATGCCACACTCAGTGAAATGCAGCCTTGATATCAACGGCTGTCCCTCTCCCCTTCCTCTGGAATCCAGCTCTTTTGTCCAAGTTTGACCCAAGGCTGGAATGAGGTCAGGAGCTGAGTGGCCCTGGGGGAACCCAAACCGGGCGTCACTGAGCAGGTTATTGCTGAGCAGGTGCTGCTTGGTAGCTCTGTTACTGACCCCTTCCATCACTTTCCTGATGATGGAGAGTAGATTGATTGGGCGGTAATTGGCCGGGTTGGGTTTGTCCTGCGTTTTGTGTACAGGGTATACCTGGGCAGATTTCCACATTGTCAGGTAGATACCAGTGTTGGAACACTGGAACAGCTTGGCGAGGGAATGGCAAGTTTGGGAGCACACGTCTTCAGTACTATTGAAGAATGTGGTTAGGTAAGGCCTAAATGTAGGGGTCTGGGTGGGTTGTGCTTCGGCGGGTCGGTGTGGACTTGTTGGGCCGAAGGGCCTGTTTCCACACTGTAATGTAATGTTGTCAGGGCCCATTGCCTTTGCAGTAACCAGTGTCTCCAACTGTTTCTCGACATCACGTGGAGGGAATCGAATTGGCTGGAGACTGGTGTCTGTGACGCTGGGGATCACTGGCAGGGGCTGAGATGGAACATCCACTCAGCACTTCTGACTGAAGGTGTTGGGAATGCATCAGCCTTATCTTTTGCCCTGATGTGCTGGGCTCCTCCAGCATTGAGACAGGGATATTTGTGAAGCCTCCTCCTTCAGTGAGTTGTTTCATTGTCCACTATCATTCCCGACTGGATGCTCGACACCATCCAGGACAAAGCAGCCGCTTGATTGGCACCACATCCACAAACATCCCCTCCCTCCACCACTGACGCTCAGTAGCAGCGGTGTGTACTATCTCCAAGATGCTCTGCAGAAATTCACCAAAGATCCTCAGACAGCATCTTCCAAACCTTTGACCACTTCCATCTAGAAGGACCAGGGCAGCAGATACATGGGAACACCACGCCCTGCATCACTGTCGCTGGGTCAGAATCCTGGAAATCCCTCCCTCAGGGCATTGTGGGTCAACCCACAGCACATGGACTGCAGCGGTTCAAGAAGGTAGCTCACCCCCACCTTCTCAGGGGGCAACTAGGGACGGGGTAATAAATACTGGCCCCAGCCAGTGACACTAATGTCCTACAAAATAACTAAAGAAACCTCTAAATTTTCTCCAATCTTGATTTTCCATATCATCTAATGCTGCTCTTTCTGTCTGATCTAATCTTCTGACCTGTCTCATTTTTGCAGAACCATACTGGGTTCCTTTCAGGTTTATTTGATCTTTACCCTCTGTAGTTGCCCACAGATGATGCTTCCTGTCCCTTCAAGCCCCTCTTTCTCGATGGAATGTATCATTTTCTGACTTTGAGCCTCCAAAGTGGGACACACCAATTCCAGACACATCGAGTTACCAGATCCTGAGTTAGCAGACCCAGACACATCTGACTCATGACACAGAGACCCCAGACACAAACAGGCAGAGACACTGTCAGCAGACACACATATGTACACACACAGACCCAAATACACACAGCAGCACCCCCAACACACACACACAGACACACAGCAGCCCCAACACCCACACACAGCAGCACCCCCAACACACACACACAGACACACAGCAGCCCCAACACCCACACACAGCAGCACCCCCAACACCCACACACAGCAGCACCCCCAACACACACACACAGACACACAGCAGCCCCAACACCCACACACAGCAGCACCCCCAACACACACACAGACACACAGCAGCCCCAACACCCACACACAGCAGCACCCCCAACACACACACACAGACACACAGCAGCCCCAACACCCACACACAGCAGCACCCCCAACACACACACAGACACACAGCAGCCCCAACACCCACACACAGCAGCACCCCCAACACACACACAGCAGCACCCCCAACACCCACACACAGCAGCACCCCCTACACACACAGACACACAGCACCCCCAACACACACACAGACACACAGCACCCCCAACACCCACACACAGCAGCACCCCCAACACACACACACAGACACACAGCAGCCCCAACACCCACACACAGCAGCCCCAACACCCACACACAGCAGCACCCCCAACACACACACACAGACACACAGCAGCCCCAACACCCACACACAGCAGCACCCCCAACACACACACACAGACACACAGCAGCCCCAACACCCACACACAGCAGCACCCCCAACACACACACACAGACACACAGCACCCCCAACACACACACACAGACACACAGCACCCCCAACACCCACACACAAAGCACCACACCCAACACACACACACACACACACACACACACACACACACACACACACACACACACACACACACACACACACACACACACACACACACACACACACACACACACACACACACACACACACACCCCTAACTCTCCACATTCCTCACTCAACACATAATCCCTCCATTAAGCCTGGAGCCCATTGGAGTTTGTTTCCATGATGCTGCAAGCTCCTTGTTTGACTCCATATCCATCGTTACAGGTCTACCTTATGTCTGAGGCCAGCTCCTTGGCTTCAGTTTAATGTGAATATTATCCAATTTGGTCAGTCAGTAACAGGTTGAGAGAAGGGTTTTAGGGGGTCTTGGTTAGTTTAGAATCCAAAGAAAACATTTGTGACCCGGGAGGGAAATCCTGCAGATTCCTAGTCTTAGCAATGCCACTTTGTATCGGGAGACAATGTTGGAACTGATGTGTGAAAGATGCTTCACCAGCTGGAATAACACTGTCATTCGACAAGGGGACAAAACTTCTCCAAACTGTTTTCTCAGTGTTTTCAAAAAGCACAGACCAGGGAGGGAAGCCAGCATCACCATGTCTTCCATCTCTGACTGAGTCACTGTCATCTGGAGAGTCAATAGCTGCAAAGACAATAGAAAATCAGATTTACTTCAGCAGAACAGAAGCTCAATGTAAAGTTCATGTAACAATTAATTGTGCTTAACATGGGGGAGTGACTGAAACACAAGGAATCTTGGGCTGCACGGTCACTGGAGACTGGGTGGGGTCACACTGATGGGGTACAATGAGACAGTCTCCAGATTACAACTCTCTTCCTCAACACAAGGTTAGATCTCACCGGATACAGGGAGAACTAGTCAAATGTGACTGGACTAAACTAATTCCTGCCTAATCACATTATAATTGCCCTTGCCCCATCGATAACTCTTGACCTGTGGCATGTACCTATCCCTTTCCATCGCTGAACTAAACATAACCCAATTATGGTCACTCTCTCCAAAGTGCTCACCTACAACTAAATCAAACACCTGGCCTGGTTCATTACCAAGCCCCAGATCTAGTATGGCCTCCCCTCTTGTCGGCCCTTCGACATCCTGTGTCAGGAAACCCTCCTGTACACATTGGACACAAACTGATCCATCTGACGTACTAGAGTTATAGCATTTCCAGTCAATGTTGGGCAAGTTAAATCCCCCATAATGACCACCCTGTTCCTTTCACTCCTACACAGAATAATTTTGCTAATCCTCTCTTCCACATCCCTGGAACTCTGCAGAGGCCTGTAAAAAAGCTCCAAACATAGAACATAGAACATAGAAGAATACAGCGCAGTACAGGCCCTTCGGCCCTCGATGTTGCGCCGATCCAAGCCCACCTAACCTACACTAGCCCACTATCCTCCATATGCCTATCCAATGCCCTCTTAAATGCCCATAAAGAGGGAGAGTCCACCACTGCTACTGGCAGGGCATTCCATGAACTCACGACTCGCTGAGTGAAGAACCTACCCCTAACATCTGTCCTATACCTACCCCCCCTTAATTTAAAGCTATGCCCCCTTGTAATAGCTGAAACAGTGTGACCTCTCCTCTCCTGTTTCTAACCTCAGCTCATCAAAAGTTCTCTCAGCCACCGTTATACTATCCTTGACTAACAGGGCCACACCTCCCCCTCTTTTACCGCTTTGCCTGTTTTTAATGAAAGATCTAAACCCTGGAACCTGCAACATCCATTCCTCACCCGCTCGATGCATGTCTCCGAAATGACAATAGACAATAGGTGCAGGACTAGGCCATTCTGCCCTTCGAGCCTGCACCGCCATTCATTATGATCATGGCTGATCATCCTGAATCAGTATCCTGTTCCTGCCTTATCCCCATAACCCTTGATTCCACTATCTTTGAGAGCTCTATCCAACTCTTTCTTAAATGAATTCAGAGACTGGGCCTCCACTGCCCTCTGGGGCAGAGCATTCCACACACCCACCACTCTCTGGGTGAAGATGTTTCTTCTGAGCTCTGTCCTAAATGGTCTATCCCTTATTTTTAAGCTGTGTCCTCTGGTTCGGGACTCACCCATCAGCGGAAACATGTTTCCTGCCTCCAGAGTGTCCAATCCTTTCATAATCTTAATAAATGGCACAACATTGAAGTCCCAGGTACCTATCTATGCTGCAAGCTCACCTACCTTATGTCCCTCAGCATTCTGGGATAGATCCCATCAGGCCCTGAGGCATTATCTACCTTAATGTTTTGCAAGTCATCCAACACCTCCTTCTCTTTAACATTTAATATGCCCCAGAATATCAACATATCCCCCCCAATCTTATCATCACTATGCCCTTCTCCTTGGTGAATACTGACGTGAGGTATTCATGAAGGATCTCACCCAGCTCCTCTGGCTCCAAACATAAATCCCTTCCTTTGTCCTTGAATGGACCTATCCTTTCCCCAGGCAGAAGTGGGTCCTGCAGATGCTGGAGATCTGAGTCAAGATGAGAGTGGTGCTGGAAAAGAACAGCAAGTCAGGCAGCATCCGAGGAGCAGGAAAATCGACATTTTGGGTAAAAGCTCTTAATCATTCCTGATGAAGAGGTTTTGCCCAAAACGTCGATTTTTCCTGCTCCTCGGATGCTGCCTGACTTGCTGTTCTTTTCCAGCACATCACTAATCTTGACACTACCCTTTCCCCAGCTATCCTCTTGCTCCTTATACACGTGTAACATGCCTTGAGATTCTCCTTAATCCTACTTGCCATTTCATGGTCACATGATAGGCTACTGCACAAAATACAGAGTTTCGGGATTGAGGGTGATTTAGCTGTTTGGATCAGATATTGGCTTGCTGAAAGAAATCAGAGGGTGGTGGCTGATGGGAAATGTTCGTCCTGGAGCTCAATTACCAGTGGGGTCCCGCAAGGATCTGTTTTGGGGCCACTGCTGTTCGCCATTTTTATAAATGATCCGGATGTGGGCGTAGAAGGGTGGGTTAGTAAATTTGCGAATGACACTAATGTAGGCAGAGTTGTGGATAGTGCCGAAGGATGTTGTGGGTTACAGAGGGACATAGATAAGATGCAGAGCTGGGTTGAGAGGTGGCGAATGGAGTTTAATGCGGAAAAGTGTGAGACAGTTCACTTCAGAAACAGTAAAAAGAATGCAGAGTACTGGGCTCATGATAAAATTCTAGGCAGTGTAGATCAACAGAGAAATCTTGGTCTCCTGGTGCATAAATCCCTGAAAGTTGCCACCCAGGTTGATAGGGTTATTAAAAAGGCATATGGTGTGTTGGTGTTTATTGGTAGGGGATTGAGTTTTGGAGCCCCAGACACGGGGAGAATATGCAAACTCTACACAGTCAGTTGCCTGAGATGGGAATTGAACCCGGGTCTCTGGCGCTGTGAGGTAGCCGTGCTAACCACTGGAAGTATGCCCACATTCTTCCACCCATACTGACTCAGTAGGCAAACCTTCCTCAACAACTTCATTTCTGTAGCTGTGATGCCCTCTCTGATTAACAATGCTACACCCCCTCCTCTTTTTCCACCCTCCCTGATCTTTTTAAATATTCTAAACCCTGGAACATCAAGCAACCATTCCTGCCCCAGTGAAACCCATGTCTCGGTTATGGCCACAACATCATAGCCCCAAGTACTGATCCATGCTCTAAGTTCATCTCTCTTGTTTCTGATACTCCTTGCGTTAAAGCAGACACACTTTAACCAAACCCTTTGTTTCATTGCGTGAGAAACCTTCCTGATAGATTCACTACATCATGTCATAGCCCCATCTGCAACAGTCCCCCTCTCAGATATGTGGCTCTGATTCTCACCTCCCTACCAAGCTAGTTTTATAGGTTGAAGACCAGAAGTGCTAGGAAATTTTAAAAAATTAAGATCTTGGTAATTAAAATAGAGATACTGGGCCAGGCGATGTGGTGTACCTGCATGGTGTGGGAGCTGGTTCTTTGGAACATATCTTATACCAATTGTTTTTGTGGCAGCAGACGGGACTTAAGGATGGTGTGTTGCCTTCCTGGTGCCAGGGTTAAAGACATCACAGACAGAGTGCAGGAAATCCTCAAGGACGAAGATGAAGAGCCAGAGGTGGTGGTACATGTTGGCACAAATGTTGTCGGGAAGAAGAAGAGAAACATCCTACAGCGGGACTTCGGAGAACTAGGAAGAAGGCTGAAAAGCAGGACGTCCAAGGTGGTTATCTCCGGTTTGCTTCCAGTTCCTCGGGCTGGAGAGGCCAGAAACAGGGAGATAATGGACTTGTGTGGCTGGGGAACTGGTGCAGGAAGCAAGGATTTAAATTCTTGGATCACTGGGTTATATTTTGTGGTAAACATAAATTCTACAAGAGAGACGGTTTGCACCTTAATAGGTTAGGGACCAGCATTCTGGCAGGCAGGTTTGCTACTGCAACACAGCTACGTTTAAACTAAGTAGCAGGGTGGGCAGGGCACAAACTGGATGTTTAAGAAGGAAATTGAAGGGAAAGTTAGAACAAGGGAAGTCAAGAAAGACGACTGTATCAATGAAGCAGAAAACTCAAAAAGGGATCATGCTGTAAGGTTGAGTGAAATAGGAGTTGATGGGAAGGGTGAGGGCAGTAACAAATTAAAAATACTATACATGAATGCAAGAAGCATTAGGAATAAGATGGATGAGCTTGAGGCTCTTTTGGAAATTGACAGATACGATATTGTGGGGATAACGGAGACGTGGCTTCAAGTGGACAGGGCCTGGGAAATGAATATTCAAGGATACACGTGCTATTCGGCAGAGGGGGTGGGGTGGCCATGCTGGTAAGGAATGATATTCAGTCCCTTGCGCGGGGGGACCTAGAATCAGGGGATGTACAGTCAGTATGGATAGAGCTGAGAAATTCTAAGGGTAAAAAGACCCTCTTGGGAGTTATCTACAGGCCCCCAAACAGTAGTCTGGATGTTGGATGTAAGTTGAATCAGGAGCTGAAATTGACCTGTCGTAAAGATGTTACTACAGTTGTTATGGGGGATTTTAACATGCAGGTAGACTGGGAGAATCAGGATGGTACTGGACCCCAAGAAAGGGAGTTTGTGGAGTGCCTCAGAGATGGATTCTTAGAGCAGCTGGTGCTGGAGCCGACAAGGGAGAAGGCAATTCTGGATCTGGTATTGTGCAACAAACCAGAATTGGTCAGAGACCTCGAAGTGAAGGAGCCATTGGGAAGTAGTGACCATAATACAATAAGCTTCAATCTGCAAGTTGAGAGGGAGAGGGTACAGTCGGAAGTGACAGTACTTCTGTTGAATAAAGGGAACTATGGAGCTATGAGGGAGGAGCTGGCCAAAGTTCAATGGTGCAATACCTTTAGCAGGGATGACCGTGGAGCAACAATGGTGGATATTTCTGTGTATAATGCAGAAGTTGCAGGATCAGTTCATTCCTAAAAGGAAGAAAGATCCTAGGAGGAGGCACGGGCGGCCGTGGCTGACGAGGGAAGTAAAGAAACATATAAAGTTAAAAGAGAAAAAGTATAATATAGCAAAGATAAGTGGGAAAACTGAGGACTGGGAAGCTTTTAAAGAGCAACAGAGGATTACTAAGAAGGAAATACGCAGAGAAAAAATGAGGTATGAAGGTAAACTGGCCAAGAATATTAAGGAGGATAGTAAAAGCTTTTTTAGGTATGTGCAAGGCAAAAAAATGGTTAGGGCTAAAATTGGGCCCTTGAAGACAGAAACAGGGGAATATATTACTGGGAACAAAGAAATGGCAGAGGAATTAAATTGATACTTCAGATCTGTGTTCACTGGGGAAGACACAAGCAATCTCCCTGAGGTAACAGTGGCTGAAGGACCTGAACTTAAGGGAATTTATATTTGCCAGGATTTGGTGTGGGAGAGACTGTTAGGTCTGAAGGTTGATAAGTCTCCAGGGCCTGATGGTCTACATCCCAGGGTACTGAAGGAGGTGGCTCGGGAAATCGTGGATGCGTTGGTGATTATTTTCCAGAGTTCGATAGATTCGGGGTCGGTTCCTGAGGATTGGAGGGTGGCTAATGTTGTACCACTTTTTAAGAAAGGTGGGTGAGAGAAAGCAGGAAATTATAGACCAGCTCGTTTGACCTCAGTGGTGGGAAAGATGCTGGAGTCTATTATAAAGGATGAAATTACTGCACATCTGGATAGTAGTAACAGGATAGGTCAGAGTCAGCATGGATTTATGAAGGGGAAATCATGCTTGACTAATCTTCTTGAATTTTTTGAGGATGTAACTATGAAGTTGGACGAGGGAGATCCAGTAGATGTAGTGTGCCTGGACTTTCAGAAAGCTTTTGATAAAGTCCCACACAGGAGGCTAGTGAGTAAAATTAGGGCGCATGGTATTGGGGGCAAAGTACTAGATTGGATTGAAAGTTGGTTGGCGAATAGGAAACAAAGAGTAGTGATAAACGGCTCCATTTCGGAATGGCAGGCAGTGACCAGTGGGGTACCGCAGGGATCCGTGCTGGGACCGCAGCTTTTTACAATATATGTTAATGATATAGAAGATGGTATTAGTAATAACATTAGCAAATTTGCTGATGATACAAAGCTGGGTGGCAGGGTGAAATGTGAGGAGGATGTTAGGAGATTACAGGGTGACCTGGACTGGTTAGGTGAGTGGTCAGATGCATGGCAGATGCAGTTTAATGTGGATAAATGTATGGTTATCCACTTTGGTGGCAAGAACAGGAAGGCAGATTACTCCCTAAATGGAATCAATTTAGGTAAAGGGGCAGTACAGAGAGATCTGGGTGTTCTTGTACACCAGTCAATGAAGGTAAGCATGTAGGTACAGCAGGTAGTGAAGAAGGCTAATAGCATGCTGGCCTTCATAACAAGAGGGATTGAGTATAGAAGCAAAGAGGTTCTTCTGCAGCTGTACAGGGCCCTGGTGAGACCACACCTGGAATATTGTGTGCAGTTCTGGTCTCCAAATTTGAGGAAAGACATTCTGGCTATTGAGGGAGTGCAGTGTAGGTTCACGAGGTCAATTCCTGGAATGGCAGGACTACCTTAAGCTGAAAGACTGGAGCGACTGGGCTTGTATACCCTTGAGTTTAGAAGACTGAGAGGGGATCTGATTGAGACATATAAGATTATGAAAGGATTGGACACTCTGAAGGCAGGAAACATGTTTCCGCTGATGGGTGAGTGCCGAACCAGAGGACACAGCTTAAAAATACGGGATAGACCATTTAGGACAGACATGAGGAGAAACATCTTCACCCAGAGAGTGGTGGGTATGTGGAATGCTCTGCCCCAGAGGGCAGTGGAGGCCCAGTCTCTAGATTCATTTAAGAAAGTGTTGGATAGAGCTCTCAAGGATTGTGGAATCAAGGGTTATGGAGATAAGGCAGGAACAGGATACTGATTAAGGATGATCAGCCATGATCATATTGAATGGTGGTGCAGGCTCGAAGGGCAGAATGGCCTACTCCTGCACCTATTGTCTATTGTCTATTGTTTGAGGGACTCTGGGTCAGAGATGATGAACTGGAGTCTGAGCTTCAAATACTGCGACACATCAGGGAGGGGGAGAGGTACCTGGACGCTGTGTTCAGGAGGCAGTCACATGCTGCAGATTAGTTACCTCAAATTTGGTCTGTGGTCCGAGTGTGAGAGTACCAGTGAGGCAGGATCTCGAAGGTGGGGCTGAAGGAGCCTCGGGCCTTCAGGTTGTCTAACAGGTTTGAGATTCGTGTTCTCTGTGAGGATGAGAGTGAGGGCTGTAGGGAGGATGACTAATGTACCACGGTACATGGAACCATTCAAGAGGGGCTGGACAGAGAAACCTCACTGTAATCAGGAATAGTATCGTCAGGGGAATAGACAGTGTTCTCTGTGAGCAGGACCGAGAGTTCTGAAAGCTGTGTACCTGCCAGGTGCCTGGGTCAGTGAGGGACGGGGACGGGGGGATGGGGAGGGGGAGGATCCAGTTGTTGTTGTCCATGTAGGTACCAACAATGGTGTGAAAGAGGAAAGAGCTTGTGCTGAGGGAACATGAGCAGCTCGGGACTTAATTACAGATAAGAACCAGAAAAGTAAATGCCTCTGATTACGATGTGAAAGTGAGGATCAGAGTCAAGATTAGAGTGCTGCTGGAAAAGCACAGCAAGTCAGGCAGCATCCGAGGAGCAGGAAAATCAATGTTTTGGGCAAAAATGTTTCCTGAAGGGCTTTTGCCTGAAACGTCAATTTTCCTGCTCCTCGGATGCTGCCTGACTTGCTGTGCTTTTCCAGCACCACTCTCATCTTGTCTCAGATTACTCCCTGAGCCATGAGCTAATTGACACAGGTCAGCAACATTAAAGAGGTAAATCATAGCTCAAAGATCGGTGAGGGGGAAGCAGGTTTAAATTCATGGGACACCGGCATTACTGGGGAAGGAGGGAGCTGTTCCACCTGCGATAGGCTTCACGTGAATCAGGCTGTGGCCAAACTCCTGGTGAATCACATAACTAGGCCTGTGGATGGGGCTTTAAACTAGATAGTGACTCATTACCCAATACATGATCCAAGACAGCTCGCTTCCGAGTTTGCTCCATGATACATTGCTGTCGGAAACCATCCCTAACACACTGTATGGATCCATTGTCATTGCTAACCTTTCCAATTTGATTAACCAATCAACAAGATGATTAAAGCCAGCTATAATTATTGCTCGATCCCTTTATATGCACCTATTCTGGTTCTCAATTATTTCTGCGATATTATTATTATTTTTATGAGTGAGACTTTATTAGAGTGAGCATAGACTTGGAAATATATCGCCGTTCATTCACTGTTGCTGGGAGTTCTCTCCCTCAGGGCCTTGTGGGTCAAACGCACAGCCTCAGATAGGACCAACAAATCCCACGAAGCCTGGATATGGAGGTACGTACAGGATTGGGTAGAGAGACTAAGGTAGGCTTACAGCAGATACTCTGGCCTCAGAATGACAGTAGGCCAAGAAGAATACAGAACGTGCAAGAGAAAGCTTAAAAAGAACATCAAGAGAAAAACAGGACATGAAAGAATAAGGGGAGAAAGTGAGGTCTGCAGATGCTGGAGATCAGAGCTGGAAATGTGTTGCTGGAAAAGCGCAGCAGGTCAGGCAGCATCCAAGGAGCACCACTTTCTGAAGAAGGGCTCATGCCTGAAATGTCGATTCTCCTGCTCCTTGGATGCTGCCTGACCTGCTGCGCTTTTCCAGCATGAAAGAATAAGAGCAGATAAATTAAAAGAAAACCCTAAATTATTGTAGAAGTGCACGAAGGAATGAAGGATAACTCAGGGAAGAGTAGGGTCCGTTCAGGTAGTTTGTGGATAAAGCTGGAGGACACAGGTAGGGTTCTAAATGAACACTTCATGCCAGTGTTCAATAGTGATACGGATGATATGGATACAGAAATCAGGAGATGGATTGTGATATACTGAAAGAAATGAATACAGACAGAGAGGTGGTTCAGAGTGGTCTGGCAGGCCTCAAAAAACCTGCAGGGCTAGATGAAATGTATCTCAGGCTGGTGAGAGAGGCAACAGCAGAGCTGCTCACTATAAGTTTCAATTCCTCCCTGCCACAGAACTGAAGGGCAGGCAGTTCAAGAAGGGAGAAAGTGATAAGACAAGGAATTACAGGCCAGTCACTCCAACCCCAGTGGTGGGGAAACGATTGGAAGCAATTCTGAGGGACAGAATTAATCTGCATTTGGAGAGGCCGGGATTAATCAAGAACAATCAGCATTGCTTTGATCAGGAGGGGAGGTCATGTCTGACCAATTTGATCAGACAATGTTGTTGAGGAGAATACTGAGAAACAGGCGACTGACATGAGATAGCTTTGGCAAATAGAATTAAGGAGAATCCAAAGGGTCTTTACAAATATATTAAGGACAAAAGGGTAACTAGGGAGAGAATAGGGCCCCTCAAAGACCAGCAAGGCAGTCTTTGTGTGGAGCCACAGAAAATGGGGAGATACTAAATGAATATTTTGCATCAGTATTTACTGTGGAAAAGGATATGGAAGATATAGACTGTAGGGAAATAGATGGTGACATCTTGCAAAATGTCCAGATTACAGAGGAGGAAGTGCTGGATGTCTTGAAACGGTTAGAGGTGAATAAATCCCCAGGACCTGATCAGGTGTATCCGAGAACTCTATGGGAAGCTAGAGAAGTGATTGCTGGGCCTCTTGCTGAGATATCTGTATCATCGATAGTCACAGGTGAGGTGCCGGAAGACTGGAGGTTGGCAAATGTGGTGCCACTGTTTAAGAAGGGTGGTAAAGACAAGCCAAGGAACTATAGACTGGTGAGCCTGACCTCGGTGGTGGGCAAGTTGTTGGAGGGAATCCTGAGGGACAGGATGTACATGTATCTGGAAAGGCAAGGACTGATTCGGGATAGTCAACATGGCTTTGAGCGTGGGAAATCATGTCTCACAAACTTGATTGGGTTTTTTGAAGAAGTAACAAAGAGGATTGATGAGGGCAGAGCAGTAGATGTGATCTATATGGACTTCAGTAAGGCGTTCGACAAGGTTCCCCATGGGAGACGGATTAGCAAGGTTAGATCTCATGGAATACAGGGAGAACTAGCCATTTGGATACAGAACTGGCTCAAAGGTAGAAGACAGAGGGTGGTGGTGGAGGGTTGTTTTTCAGACTGGAGGTCTGTGACCAGCGGAGTGCCACAAGGATCGGTGCTGCACCCTCTACTTTGTTCACTTACATAAATAATTTGGATGCCAGCATTAGAGGTATAGTTAGTAAGTTAGTACCTTAGATTACGAAAGGATCTGGACCAGATGGGCCAATGGGCTGAGAAGTGGCAGATGGAGTTTAATTCAGATAAATGTGAGATGCTGCATTTTGGGAAAGCAAATCTTAGCAGGACTTATACATTTAATGGTAAGGTCCTAGGGAGTGTTGCTGAACAAAGAGACCTTGGAGTGCAGGTTCATAGCTCCTTGAACGTGGAGTCGCAGGTAGATAGGATAGTGAAGAAGGCGTTTGGTATGCTTTCCTTTATTGGTCAGAGCATTGAGTACAGGAGTTGGGAGGTCATGTTGCGGCGGTACAGGACATTGGTTAGGCCACTGTTGGAATATTGTGTGCAATTCTGGTCTCCTTCCTATCGGAAAGATGTTGTGAAACTTGAAAGGGTTCAGGAAAGATTTACAAGGATGTTGCCAGGGTTGGAGGATCTGAGCTACAGGGAGAGGCTGAACAGGCTGGGGCTGTTTTCCCTGGTGCATCGGAGACAGAGGGGTGACCTTATAGAAGTTTACAAAATTATTAGGGGCATGGATAGGATAAATAGACAAAGTCTTTTCCCTGGGATCGGGGAATCCAGAACTAGAGGGTATAGGTTTAGGCTGAGAGGGGAAAGATATAAAAGAGACCTAAGGGGCAACCTTTTCATGGAGAGGGTGGTACGTGTATGGAATGAGCTGCCAGAGGAAGTGGTGGAGGCTGGTACAATTACAACATGTAAGAGGCATTTGGATGGGTATATGAATAGGAAGAGTTTGGAGGGATATGGGCCGGGTGCTGGCAGGTGGGACTAGATTGGGTTGGGATAGCTGGTCGGCATGGACGGGTTGGACCGAAGGGTCTGTATCCGTGCTGTACATCTCTATGACTCTACTCAAGACAGGATTGAGGTTCACAAGGAAGAGGTGTTAGAAATTCTGGAAAGTGTGAAAATAGGTAAGTCCCTTGGGGATTTATCCCAGGATTCTCTGAGAGCCAGGGAGGAGATTGCAAAGCCTTTAGATTTGAACATTATGTTGTCATTGTCAACAGGAATGGTGCCAGAAGCCTGGAGGATAGCAAATGTTGTTCCCTTGTTCAAGAAGGGGAGTAGAGACAACCCTAGTGATTATAGACCAGTGAGCCTTACTTTGGTTGTGGGTAAAGTGTTGGAAAAAGTTATAAGTGATAGAATTTATAATCATCGAGAGAGGAATAAGTTGATTCAGGATAGACACACGGTTTTGTGAAGGGTAGCTCGTGCCTCACAAACCTTATTGAGTTCTTTGAGAAGGTGACCAAACAGGTAGATGAGAGTAAACTGGTTGATGTGGTGTATATGGATTTCAGCGAGGCGTTCGATAAGGTTCCCCACAGTAGGCTACTGTACAAAATAAGAAGTTTCAGACTTGAGGGTGATTTAGTGGTTTGGATCAGAAATTGGCGAGCTGAAAGAAAACAGAGGGTGGTGGTTGATGGGAAATGTTCAGCCTGGAGTCCGGTTACTAGTGGTGTACAGCAAGGGTCGGTGTTGGGTCCACTGCTGTTCGTCATTTTTATAAACGACCTGGATGAGGGGGTAGAAGGACGGGTTAGTAAATTTGCAGATAAGATTAAGGTCGGTGGATGTGGATAGTGACGAAAGATGTTGCAGGTTACAGAGGGACATAGATAAGCTGCAGAGCTGGGCTGAGAGGTGGCAAATGGACTCAGAGGTTGCAAATTGAGTTTAATGTGGAAAGGTGTGAGGTGATTCACTTTGGAAGGAGCAACAGGAATAAAGAGTACTGGGCTAATGGTAAGATTCTTGGTAGTGTAGATGAGCAGAGAGATCTCCGTGTCCAGGTACACAGATCCCTGAAAGTTGCCACCCAGATTGACAGGGTTGTTAAGAAGGCACACAGTGTTTTAGCTTTTATTAATAGAGGGATCGAGTTCCGGAACCATGAGGTTATGCTACAGCTGTACAAAACTCTGGTACGGCCGCACGTGGAGTATTGTGTACAGTTCTGGTCACCGCATTATAAGAAGGATGTGGGAGCTTTGGAAAGGGTGCAGAGGAGATTTACTAGGATGTTGCCTGGTACGGAGGGAAGGTCTTACGAGGAAAGGCTGAGGGATTTGAGGCTGTTTTCGTTAGAGAGGTGACTTAATTGAGACATATAAGATAATCAGGGAGGGTTAGATAGGGTGGTCACTGATAGGCTTTTACCTTAGAGGGTGATGGTTAGCATGAGGGGACATAGCTTTAAATTGAGGGGTGATAGATATAGGACGATGTCAGAGGTCGTTTCTTTACTCAGAGTAGTAGGGGTGTGGAATGTACTGCTTGCAACAGTAGTTGAGTCACCAACATTAATGGCATTTAAATGGTCATTGGATAGACGTGTGGCTGAGAATGGAATAGTGTAGGATCGATGGGCTTCACAGGTTGGTTGCAACATCGAAGGCAAGGGGCCTGTATGTCCAAGTTCTATGATTGGATTTTTGAACAGGTATAGATTAGAATCCCTACAGTATGGAAACAAGTCCTTCAACCCAACAAGTCCACACCACACCCATTCCCCTACCATATATTTACCCCTAACACTATGGGCAATTTAGTATGGCCAATTCACTTTGACCTGCACATCTTTGTACTGTGGGAGGAAACCGGAGCACCCGGAGGAAACCCACGCAGACACGGGGAGAATGTGCAAATTCCACACAGACAGTCACCTGAGGCCGGAATTGAACCTGGGTCCCTGGCGCCGTGAGGCAGCAGTGCTAACCACTGTGCCACTGTGTCATCCTACACGTATTCCACGTAGACTTCAGCAACACTTTTTAAGAATAAAAAACAAACAGGTGTACTGCGCGGGAACAGGGCACTCGACACACCAAGCTGGCACCAATACATGAGGCCTTTCTAAACTCACAACCACTCTAATTCTAGAGCAAATTATATAGTAAACGGAAGGGCCTTGGGAAATGTTGATGGGCAGAGAGATCTGGGAGTTCAGGTCCATTGTACCCTGAAGGTTGCTGCACAGGTGGATAGAGTGGTCAAGAAGGCATATGGTATGCTTGCCTTCATCGGACGGGGTATTGAGTATCAGAGCTGGCAAGTCATGTTAAAATTATACAAGACATTGGTTTGGCCACATTTAGAATACTGTGTACAGTTCTGGTCGCCACATTACCAAAAGGATGTGGACGCTTTAGAGAGGGTGCAGAGAAGGTTTACGAGGATGTTGCCTGGTATGGAAGGAGCTAGCTATGAAGAGAGGTTGAGTAGGTGAGGTTTATTTTCATTAGAAAAAAGGAGATTGAGGGGGAACCTGATTAAGGTTTACCAAATCATGAAGGGTATAGACAGGGTGGATAGAGACAAGCTTTTTCCCAGGGTGAAGGATTCAATAACGAGGGGTCATGCTTTCAAGGTGAGAGGTGGAAAGTTTAAGGTGGATACACGCGGCAAATACTTCACACAGAGGGTGGTGGGCGTCTGGAACGTGTTGCCAGCAGAGGTGGTAGAGGCAGGCACGGTAGATTCATTTAAGATGCGTCTGGACAGATGCATGAGTAGGTGGGGAGTAGAGGGATACAGATGTTTAGGGATTGACCGACAGGTTTAGACAGTACATTTGGATTGGCTTAGGTTTGGAGGGCCGAAGGGCCTGTTCCTGGGCTGTAAATTTTCTTTGTTCTTTGTTCTTCGTATACTTCCCTCCTGCATTAGACCTTCCAAAATGCATCATCTCACATTTGGCTGGATTAACCTCCATCTGCCATTTCTCTGGCCCATGTCTCCAGCCTGTCTATATGCTGCTGTATCCTTTGGCAATCCTCCTCACTATCCACAGCTCCCCCAATCATCGTGTCATCCGCAAACTTACTCATCAGACAATTTACATACTCCCTCAAATCACTTATACATATTACAAACAACAGGGTGTCCCAGTACTGATCCCTGTGGGCCACCACTAGTTACAGATCTCCAGTCAGAAAAACACTCGCTAGTCTCTCTTCTATGACTAAGCCGTCCTCCCAGCTCAACCCAGATCCCATGGGACTTCACCTTTCATATCAGCCTGCCATGAGGGACCTTGTCAAAGGCCTTGTTAAACTCCATATAGACAACATCTACTGCTCTGTCGTCATCAATCACCATTATCACTTCCTCAAAAACTCAATCAAATTTGTCAGGTCCTGCATGCAAGACTGATAGCAAAGATTAATAACCCTTAGGATCCAAGAACATTTGGCAAGGTGGATCAAGAATTAGCTGAGTGGTCAGACACAGAGATTTCAGGAAGATATAAACTGGCCAATCAATGGTCAATGGATTTCAATCCAGGTAAATCTGAGGTGATGTACTCGGTAGGAAAAAAACAGGACAAAGGAATACACACCGATTGGTAGGACCGAGGGAAGCACCCAGGGTCAGGGGGAGCTTGGTGTCCCTTCAGGTATCAGAGGCTGGATAAAGTGGTTCAGGAGGCCTATAGTACACTTGCCTTTATTTAGTGAGGCATTGAGTTGGAGACAGGGAGGTGATGCTGGAACTGTATTAACCACTGGCTAGGCCACAGGGAGAGTACTGCATGCAGGTCTGGAATCCACATTCTAGGGGGAGAAGGTGCAGAGGAGATAGAGGAGATTTACCAGGATGCTTCCTGGCCTGGGGAGTTTCAGGGATGGAGAGACAGAGAGATTGGACAGCCTGTGGCTGTTCTCCTTTGAGTACAGCAGATTGAGGGGGGGGGGGGGGGGGGGGGGACATGATTGAGATGGATAAAATGGTGAGCGGGCAGAGACAGGAAGTTGTTCCCTTGATGGGGGGGGGGGGGGGGGGGGGGGGTCAGGGAGCAGAGGGGCCTGGATTGAAGGGGAGGGACTGGAGGTTCAGGGGAGATGTGACGTTTTTCACCCAGAAGGTGGTGGGAATCTGGAATCACTGCCTGGGAAGGAGGGACAGGGCCACATTGAAGAAGGGTTTAGGTGGGCGTTTGTGATGCTAAGGCATACAGGCTATGGGCCAAGAGCTGGACAACAGGATGAGAATAGTTAGATGGTTGGTTTTGTCAAGGTACCGACTTAATGGGCTGAATGGTCTCTATCTGTGCTGTTGAACTCTGTGACTCTTTGCTGTGGTTCAGGTAGGCAGCTGACCCCACCTTCTCAAGGGCAATTAGGGATGGGTAATAAAAGCTGGACCAAGTCAGCAATACCCATGTCCCAGTGTCCAACAAAAAATGGGCATCACTAGAAAGCTGTGAAAGTGACATCACATGTGGCCACTGTTCACGATTTATACAGTTTGAAGTCAGCAAGGATTGAGGTGGTGTCTGTGTTAATGTTTGTGACTGAGGGACAAAGGGTGAAAGGTTGTTTTAAATAGCTGTTTCAGACTGCTGACAAGAATACAATACTGCTACCCAGGAGTTGTATTCAGGAGATCTGCTCCCTCTGTTATATACTGATGACCTCAACGAGAATGAACAGGCACTGTTTCAAAGGTGGCGTATTGGTCAGAATGGTGAAATGCAGTTAAAGATTGAGCGAGATAGCAATAATCCTGAGTAACAGAGAACCCATTACATGTCATGGCAGTGTAAAAGCGACTGAATTCAATCAGGAAAGAAACATTAACAATAATACTGGATCAAATCTTCACCAGAAAGGAGGGACACACATCTTTGATGGTCTTTATGTTTGTTCCTTTAACCAGACAAAGTTCAAGGGAAATGTAAGAGTTGGTTTTGAAATTTGGGACGTTTCTGAGAGAACGCAGTGAAATGGCACCTCCCTGTGCTGTGCAGAAACCAATCAGCAGCTAATTCAGAAAGAGTCAGGAGGTTAGGGCAGCTTTCGTGCACAGGGATGGGAGAGGGGCCTGGCCTGGCTATGGGAGAGTGTGACTGAATGCAGTTACTTCACCTGTCATTGTAATAGGAGGACAGCAGAGTCTGTATCTCTGCTGCTGCTGCACTATCCTGGAGGAGCAGACCCCGGCCTGAGGACGCAGGAGGAGACACTGTACAGCAGCCGGCAACAGAGAGAGAGAGACAGAAACACCCACCACAAACAGCAGAAAAACACCAGAAAAACACACCAGAATCAGCAGAAAAACACCAGAAACACCCACCAGAAACAGTAGAAAAACACCAGAAACACCCACCAGAAACAGCAGAAAAACACCAGAAACACCCACCAGAAACAGCAGAAAAACACCAGAAAAACCCATCACAAACAGCAGAAAAACACCAGAAAAACCCACCAGAATCAGCAGAAAAACACCAGAAAAACCCACTAGAAACAGCAGAAAAACACCAGAAAAACCCACCAGAAACAGCAGAAAAACACCAGAAAAACCCACCAGAAACAGCAGAAAAACACCAGAAAAACCCACCAGAAACAGCAGAAAAACACCAGAAAAACCCATCACAAACAGCAGAAAAACACCAGAAAAACCCACCAGAATCAGCAGAAAAACACCAGAAAAACCCACTAGAAACAGCAGAAAAACACCAGAAAAACCCACCAGAAACAGCAGAAAAACACCAGAAAAACCCACCAGAAACAGCAGAAAAACACCAGAAAAACCCACCAGAATCAGCAGAAAAACACCAGAAAAACCCACTAGAAACAGCAGAAAAACACCAGAAAAACCCACCAGAAACAGCAGAAAAACACCAGAAAAACCCACCAGAAACAGCAGAAAAACACCAGAAAAACCCACCAGAAACCGCAGAAAAACACCAGAAAATCCCACCAGAAACAGCAGGAAAACACCAGAAAAACCCACCAGAAACTGCAGAAAAACACCAGAAAAACCCACCAGAAACAGCAGAAAAGCACCAGAAAAACCCACCAGAAACAGCAGAAAAACACCAGAAAAACCCACCAGAAACAGCAGAAAAACACCAGAACAACCCACCAGAAACAGCAGAAAAACAGCAGAAAAACCCACCAGAAACAGCAGAAAAACACCAGAAAAAACCACCAGAAACAGCAGAAAAGCACCAGAAAAACCCACCAGAAACAGCAGAAAAACACCAGAAAAACCCACCAGAAACAGCAGAAAAACACCAGAAAAACCCACCAGAAACAGCAGAAAAGGACCAGAAACAGCAGAAAAACACCAGAAAAACCCACCAGAAACCGCAGAAAAACATCAGAAAAACCCACCAGAAACACACCAGAAAAACCCACCAGAAACAGCAGAAAAACACCAGAAAAACCCACCAGAAACAGCAGAAAAACACCAGAAAAACCCATCAGAAACAGCAGAAAAACACCAGAAAAACCCACCAGAAACAGCAGAAAAACACCAGAAAAACCCACCAGAAACAGCAGGAAAACCCATCAGAAACAGCAGAAAAACACCAGAAAAACCCATCACAAACAGCAGAAAAACCCACCAGAAAAACCCACCAGAAACAGCAGAAAAACACCAGAAAACCCATCAGAAACAGCAGAAAAACACCAGAAAAACCCACCAGAAACCGCAGAAAAACACCAGAAAAACCTACCAGAATCAGCAGAAAAACACCAGAAAAACCCACCAGAAACAGCAGAAAAACACCAGAAAAACCCATCAGAAACAGCAGAAAAACACCAGAAAAACCCACCAGAAACAGCAGAAAAACACCAGAAAAACCCACCAGAAACAGCAGACAAACACCAGAAAAACCCATCAGAAACAGCAGAAAAACACCAGAAAAACCCACCAGAAACCGCAGAAAAACACCAGAAAAACCCACCAGAAACAGCAGAAAAACCCACCAGAAACCGCAGAAAAACACCAGAAAAACCCACCAGAATCAGCAGAAAAACACCAGAAAAACCCACCAGAAACAGCAGAAAAACACCAGAAAAACCCACCAGAAACCGCAGAAAAACACCAGAAAAACCCACCAGAATCAGCAGAAAAACACCAGAAAAACCCACCAGAAACAGCAGAAAAACACCAGAAAAACCCACCAGAAACAGCAGAAAAGCACCAGAAACAGCAGAAAAACACCAGAAAAACCCATCAGAAACAGCAGAAAAACACCAGAAAAACCCACCAGAAACAGCAGAAAAATACCAGAAAAACCCACCAGAAACAGCAGGAAAACCCATCAGAAACAGCAGAAAAACACCAGAAAAACCCATCACAAACAGCAGAAAAACCCACCAGAAAAACCCACCAGAAACAGCAGAAAAACACCAGAAAACCCATCAGAAACAGCAGAAAAACACCAGAAAAACCCACCAGAAACCGCAGAAAAACACCAGAAAAACCCACCAGAATCAGCAGAAAAACACCAGAAAAACCCACCAGAAACAGCAGAAAAACACCAGAAAAACCCATCAGAAACAGCAGAAAAACACCAGAAAAACCCACCAGAAACCGCAGAAAAACACCAGAAAAACCCACCAGAAACAGCAGAAAAACCCACCAGAAACCGCAGAAAAACACCAGAAAAACCCACCAGAAACCGCAGAAAAACACCAGAAAAACCCACCAGAATCAGCAGAAAAACACCAGAAAAACCCATCAGAAACAGCAGAAAAACACCAGAAAAACCCACCAGAAACAGCAGAAAAACACCAGAAAAACCCATCAGAAACCGCAGAAAAACACCAGAAAAACCCACCAGAAACAGCAGAAAAATACCAGAAAAACCCACCAGAAACAGCAGAAGAACACCAGAAAAACCCATCAGAAACAGCAGAAAAACACCAGAAAAACCCACCAGAAACAGCAGAAAAACACCAGAAAAACCCACCAGAAACAGCAGGAAAACCCATCAGAAACAGCAGAAAAACACCAGAAAAACCCACCAGAAACAGCAGAAAAACACCAGAAAAACCCACCAGAATCAGCAGAAAAACCCACCAGAAACCGCAGAAAAACACCAGAAAAACCCACCAGAAACCGCAGAAAAACACCAGAAAAACCCATCAGAAACAGCAGAAAAGCACCAGAAACAGCAGAAAAACACCAGAAAACCCATCAGAAACAGCAGAAAAACACCAGAAAAACCCACCAGAAACCGCAGAAAAACACCAGAAAAACCCACTAGAAACAGCAGAAAAACACCAGAAAAACCCACCAGAAACAGCAGAAAAACACCAGAAAAACCCAACAGAATCAGCAGAAAAACACCAGAAAAACCCACCAGAAACAGCAGAAAAACACCAGAAAAACCCACCAGTAACAGCAGAAAAACACCAGAAACACCCACCAGTAACAGCAGAAAAACACCAGAAACACCCACCAGAAACAGCAGAAAAACACCAGAAAAACCCACCAGAAACAGCAGAAAAACACCAGAAAAACCCACCAGAAACAGCAGAAAAACACCAGAAAAATCCACCAGAAACAGCAGAAAAACACCAGAAAAACCCACCAGAATCAGCAGAAAAACACCAGAAAAACCCACCAGAAACAGCAGAAAAACACCAGAAAAACCCACCAGAATCAGCAGAAAAACCCACCAGAAACAGCAGAAAAACACCGGAAAAACCCACCAGAATCAGCAGAAAAACACCAGAAAAACCCACCAGAATCAGCAGAAAAACACCAGAAACACCCACCAGAATCAGCAGAAAAACACCAGAAAAACCCACCAGAATCAGCAGAAAAACACCAGAAAAACCCATCAGAAACAGCAGAAAAACACCAGAAAAACCCACCAGAAACAGCAGAAAAACACCAGAAAAACCCACCAGAAACAGCAGAAAAACACCAGAAAAACCCACCAGAAACAGCAGAAAAACACCAGAAAAACCCACCAGAATCAGCAGAAAAACACCTGAAACACCCACCAGAATCAGCAGAAAAACACCAGAAAAACCCACCAGAAACAGCAGAAAAACACCAGAAAAACCCACCAGAAACAGCAGAAAAACACCAGAAAAACCCACCAGAAACAGCAGAAAAACACCAGAAAAACCCACCAGAAACAGCAGAAAAACACCAGAAAAACCCACTAGAAACAGCAGAAAAACACCAGAAAAACCCACCAGAAACAGCAGAAAAACACCAGAAAAACCCACCAGAAACAGCAGAAAAACACCAGAAACAGCAGAAAAACACCAGAAAAACCCACCAGAAACAGCAGAAAAACACCAGAAAAACCCACCAGAAACAGCAGAAAAACACCAGAAAAACCCACCAGAATCAGCAGAAAAACACCAGAAAAACCCACCAGAATCAGCAGAAAAACACCAGAAAAACCCACCAGAATCAGCAGAAAAACACCAGAAAAACCCACCAGAATCAGCAGAAAAACACCAGAAAAACCCACCAGAATCAGCAGAAAAACACCAGAAAAACCCACCAGAAACAGCAGAAAAACACCAGAAAAACCCACCAGAAACAGCAGAAAAACACCAGAAAAACCCACCAGAAACAGCAGAAAAACAGCAGAAAAACCCACCAGAAACAGCAGAAAAACAGCAGAAAAACCCACCAGAAACAGCAGAAAAACAGCAGAAAAACCCACCAGAAACAGCAGAAAAACACCAGAAACACCCACCAGAAACAGCAGAAAATCACCAGAAACACCCACCAGAAACAGCAGAAAAACACCAGAAAAACCCACCAGAAACAGCAGAAAAACACCAGAAAAACCCACCAGAAACAGCAGAAAAACACCAGAAAAACCCACCAGAAACAGCAGAAAAACAGCAGAAAAACCCACCAGAAACAGCAGAAAAACAGCAGAAAAACCCACCAGAAACAGCAGAAAAACAGCAGAAAAACCCACCAGAAACAGCAGAAAAACAGCAGAAAAACCCACCAGAAACAGCAGAAAACCACCAGAAAAACCCACCAGAATCAGCAGAAAAACACCAGAAAAACCCACCAGAAACAGCAGAAAAACACCAGAAAAACCCACCAGAAACAGCAGAAAAACACCAGAAAAACCCATCAGAAACAGCAGAAAAACACCAGAAAAACCCACCAGAAACAGCAGAAAAACACCAGAAAAACCCACCAGAAACAGCAGAAAAACACCAGAAAAACCCACCAGAAACAGCAGAAAAACACCAGAAAAACCCACCAGAATCAGCAGAAAAACACCTGAAACACCCACCAGAATCAGCAGAAAAACACCAGAAAAACCCACCAGAAACAGCAGAAAAACACCAGAAAAACCCACCAGAAACAGCAGAAAAACACCAGAAAAACCCACCAGAAACAGCAGAAAAACACCAGAAAAACCCACCAGAAACAGCAGAAAAACACCAGAAAAACCCACTAGAAACAGCAGAAAAACACCAGAAAAACCCACCAGAAACAGCAGAAAAACACCAGAAAAACCCACCAGAAACAGCAGAAAAACACCAGAAACAGCAGAAAAACACCAGAAAAACCCACCAGAAACAGCAGAAAAACACCAGAAAAACCCACCAGAAACAGCAGAAAAACACCAGAAAAACCCACCAGAATCAGCAGAAAAACACCAGAAAAACCCACCAGAATCAGCAGAAAAACACCAGAAAAACCCACCAGAATCAGCAGAAAAACACCAGAAAAACCCACCAGAATCAGCAGAAAAACACCAGAAAAACCCACCAGAATCAGCAGAAAAACACCAGAAAAACCCACCAGAAACAGCAGAAAAACACCAGAAAAACCCACCAGAAACAGCAGAAAAACACCAGAAAAACCCACCAGAAACAGCAGAAAAACAGCAGAAAAACCCACCAGAAACAGCAGAAAAACAGCAGAAAAACCCACCAGAAACAGCAGAAAAACAGCAGAAAAACCCACCAGAAACAGCAGAAAAACACCAGAAACACCCACCAGAAACAGCAGAAAATCACCAGAAACACCCACCAGAAACAGCAGAAAAACACCAGAAAAACCCACCAGAAACAGCAGAAAAACACCAGAAAAACCCACCAGAAACAGCAGAAAAACACCAGAAAAACCCACCAGAAACAGCAGAAAAACAGCAGAAAAACCCACCAGAAACAGCAGAAAAACAGCAGAAAAACCCACCAGAAACAGCAGAAAAACAGCAGAAAAACCCACCAGAAACAGCAGAAAAACAGCAGAAAAACCCACCAGAAACAGCAGAAAAACAGCAGAAAAACCCACCAGAAACAGCAGAAAACCACCAGAAAAACCCACCAGAATCAGCAGAAAAACACCAGAAAAACCCACCAGAAACAGCAGAAAAACAGCAGAAAAACCCACCAGAAACAGCAGAAAAACAGCAGAAAAACCCACCAGAAACAGCAGAAAAACAGCAGAAAAACCCACCAGAAACAGCAGAAAAACAGCAGAAAAACCCACCAGAAACAGCAGAAAAACAGCAGAAAAACCCACCAGAAACAGCAGAAAACCACCAGAAAAACCCACCAGAATCAGCAGAAAAACACCAGAAAAACCCACTAGAAACAGCAGGAAAACACCAGAAAAACCCACCAGAAACAGCAGAAAAACACCAGAAAAACCCACCAGAAACAGCAGAAAAACAGCAGAAAAACCCACCAGAAACAGCAGAAAAACAGCAGAAAAACCCACCAGAAACAGCAGAAAAACAGCAGAAAAACCCACCAGAAACAGCAGAAAAACAGCAGAAAAACCCACCAGAAACAGCAGAAAACCACCAGAAAAACCCACCAGAATCAGCAGAAAAACACCAGAAAAACCCACCAGAAACAGCAGAAAAACACCAGAAAAACCCACCAGAAACAGCAGAAAAACACCAGAAAAACCCATCAGAAACAGCAGAAAAACACCAGAAAAACCCACCAGAAACAGCAGAAAAACACCAGAAAAACCCACCAGAAACAGCAGAAAAACACCAGAAAAACCCACCAGAAACAGCAGAAAAACACCAGAAAAACCCACCAGAATCAGCAGAAAAACACCTGAAACACCCACCAGAATCAGCAGAAAAACACCAGAAAAACCCACCAGAAACAGCAGAAAAACACCAGAAAAACCCACCAGAAACAGCAGAAAAACACCAGAAAAACCCACCAGAAACAGCAGAAAAACACCAGAAAAACCCACCAGAAACAGCAGAAAAACACCAGAAAAACCCACTAGAAACAGCAGAAAAACACCAGAAAAACCCACCAGAAACAGCAGAAAAACAGCAGAAAAACACCAGAAAAACCCACCAGAAACAGCAGAAAAACACCAGAAACAGCAGAAAAACACCAGAAAAACCCACCAGAAACAGCAGAAAAACACCAGAAAAACCCACCAGAAACAGCAGAAAAACACCAGAAAAACCCACCAGAATCAGCAGAAAAACACCAGAAAAACCCACCAGAATCAGCAGAAAAACACCAGAAAAACCCACCAGAATCAGCAGAAAAACACCAGAAAAACCCACCAGAATCAGCAGAAAAACACCAGAAAAACCCACCAGAATCAGCAGAAAAACACCAGAAAAACCCACCAGAAACAGCAGAAAAACACCAGAAAAACCCACCAGAAACAGCAGAAAAACACCAGAAAAACCCACCAGAAACAGCAGAAAAACAGCAGAAAAACCCACCAGAAACAGCAGAAAAACAGCAGAAAAACCCACCAGAAACAGCAGAAAAACAGCAGAAAAACCCACCAGAAACAGCAGAAAAACACCAGAAACACCCACCAGAAACAGCAGAAAATCACCAGAAACACCCACCAGAAACAGCAGAAAAACACCAGAAAAACCCACCAGAAACAGCAGAAAAACACCAGAAAAACCCACCAGAAACAGCAGAAAAACACCAGAAAAACCCACCAGAAACAGCAGAAAAACAGCAGAAAAACCCACCAGAAACAGCAGAAAAACAGCAGAAAAACCCACCAGAAACAGCAGAAAAACAGCAGAAAAACCCACCAGAAACAGCAGAAAAACAGCAGAAAAACCCACCAGAAACAGCAGAAAAACAGCAGAAAAACCCACCAGAAACAGCAGAAAACCACCAGAAAAACCCACCAGAATCAGCAGAAAAACACCAGAAAAACCCACCAGAAACAGCAGAAAAACAGCAGAAAAACCCACCAGAAACAGCAGAAAAACAGCAGAAAAACCCACCAGAAACAGCAGAAAAACAGCAGAAAAACCCACCAGAAACAGCAGAAAAACAGCAGAAAAACCCACCAGAAACAGCAGAAAAACAGCAGAAAAACCCACCAGAAACAGCAGAAAACCACCAGAAAAACCCACCAGAATCAGCAGAAAAACACCAGAAAAACCCACCAGAAACAGCAGAAAAACACCAGAAAAACCCATCAGAAACAGCAGAAAAACACCAGAAAAACCCATCAGAAACAGCAGAAAACCACCAGAAAAACCCACCAGAATCAGCAGAAAAACACCTGAAAAACCCACTAGAAACAGCAGGAAAACACCAGAAAAACCCACCAGAAACAGCAGAAAAACACCAGAAAAACCCACCAGAAACAGCAGAAAAACACCAGAAAAACCCACCAGAAACAGCAGAAAAACACCAGAAAAACCCACCAGAAACAGCAGAAAAACACCAGAAAAACCCACTAGAAACAGCAGAAAAACACCAGAAAAACCCACCAGAAACAGCAGAAAAACACCAGAAAAACCCACCAGAAACAGCAGAAAAACACCAGAAACAGCAGAAAAACACCAGAAAAACCCACCAGAAACAGCAGAAAAACACCAGAAAAACCCACCAGAAACAGCAGAAAAACACCAGAAAAACCCACCAGAATCAGCAGAAAAACACCAGAAAAACCCACCAGAATCAGCAGAAAAACACCAGAAAAACCCACCAGAATCAGCAGAAAAACACCAGAAAAACCCACCAGAATCAGCAGAAAAACACCAGAAAAACCCACCAGAATCAGCAGAAAAACACCAGAAAAACCCACCAGAAACAGCAGAAAAACACCAGAAAAACCCACCAGAAACAGCAGAAAAACACCAGAAAAACCCACCAGAAACAGCAGAAAAACAGCAGAAAAACCCACCAGAAACAGCAGAAAAACAGCAGAAAAACCCACCAGAAACAGCAGAAAAACAGCAGAAAAACCCACCAGAAACAGCAGAAAAACACCAGAAACACCCACCAGAAACAGCAGAAAATCACCAGAAACACCCACCAGAAACAGCAGAAAAACACCAGAAAAACCCACCAGAAACAGCAGAAAAACACCAGAAAAACCCACCAGAAACAGCAGAAAAACACCAGAAAAACCCACCAGAAACAGCAGAAAAACAGCAGAAAAACCCACCAGAAACAGCAGAAAAACAGCAGAAAAACCCACCAGAAACAGCAGAAAAACAGCAGAAAAACCCACCAGAAACAGCAGAAAAACAGCAGAAAAACCCACCAGAAACAGCAGAAAAACAGCAGAAAAACCCACCAGAAACAGCAGAAAACCACCAGAAAAACCCACCAGAATCAGCAGAAAAACACCAGAAAAACCCACCAGAAACAGCAGAAAAACAGCAGAAAAACCCACCAGAAACAGCAGAAAAACAGCAGAAAAACCCACCAGAAACAGCAGAAAAACAGCAGAAAAACCCACCAGAAACAGCAGAAAAACAGCAGAAAAACCCACCAGAAACAGCAGAAAAACAGCAGAAAAACCCACCAGAAACAGCAGAAAACCACCAGAAAAACCCACCAGAATCAGCAGAAAAACACCAGAAAAACCCACTAGAAACAGCAGGAAAACACCAGAAAAACCCACCAGAAACAGCAGAAAAACACCAGAAAAACCCACCAGAAACAGCAGAAAAACAGCAGAAAAACCCACCAGAAACAGCAGAAAAACAGCAGAAAAACCCACCAGAAACAGCAGAAAAACAGCAGAAAAACCCACCAGAAACAGCAGAAAAACAGCAGAAAAACCCACCAGAAACAGCAGAAAACCACCAGAAAAACCCACCAGAATCAGCAGAAAAACACCAGAAAAACCCACCAGAAACAGCAGAAAAACACCAGAAAAACCCACCAGAAACAGCAGAAAAACACCAGAAAAACCCATCAGAAACAGCAGAAAAACACCAGAAAAACCCACCAGAAACAGCAGAAAAACACCAGAAAAACCCACCAGAAACAGCAGAAAAACACCAGAAAAACCCACCAGAAACAGCAGAAAAACACCAGAAAAACCCACCAGAATCAGCAGAAAAACACCTGAAACACCCACCAGAATCAGCAGAAAAAACACCAGAAAAACCCACCAGAAACAGCAGAAAAACACCAGAAAAACCCACCAGAAACAGCAGAAAAACACCAGAAAAACCCACCAGAAACAGCAGAAAAACACCAGAAAAACCCCACCAGAAACAGCAGAAAAACACCAGAAAAACCCACTAGAAACAGCAGAAAAACACCAGAAAAACCCACCAGAAACAGCAGAAAAACACCAGAAAAACCCACCAGAAACAGCAGAAAAACACCAGAAACAGCAGACAAAACACCAGAAAAACCCACCAGAAACAGCAGAAAAACACCAGAAAAACCCACCAGAAACAGCAGAAAAAACACCAGAAAAACCCACCAGAATCAGCAGAAAAACACCAGAAAAACCCACCAGAATCAGCAGAAAAACACCAGAAAAACCCACCAGAATCAGCAGAAAAACACCAGAAAAACCCACCAGAATCAGCAGAAAAACACCAGAAAAACCCACCAGAATCAGCAGAAAAACACCAGAAAAACCCACCAGAAACAGCAGAAAAACACCAGAAAAACCCACCAGAAACAGCAGAAAAACACCAGAAAAACCCACCAGAAACAGCAGAAAAACAGCAGAAAAACCCACCAGAAACAGCAGAAAAACAGCAGAAAAACCCACCAGAAACAGCAGAAAAACAGCAGAAAAACCCACCAGAAACAGCAGAAAAACACCAGAAACACCCACCAGAAACAGCAGAAAATCACCAGAAACACCCACCAGAAACAGCAGAAAAACACCAGAAAAACCCACCAGAAACAGCAGAAAAAACACCAGAAAAACCCACCAGAAACAGCAGAAAAACACCAGAAAAACCCACCAGAAACAGCAGAAAAACAGCAGAAAAACCCACCAGAAACAGCAGAAAAACAGCAGAAAAACCCACCAGAAACAGCAGAAAAACAGCAGAAAAACCCACCAGAAACAGCAGAAAAACAGCAGAAAAACCCACCAGAAACAGCAGAAAAACAGCAGAAAAACCCACCAGAAACAGCAGAAAAACACCAGAAAAACCCACCAGAATCAGCAGAAAAACACCAGAAAAACCCACCAGAAACAGCAGAAAAACAGCAGAAAAACCCACCAGAAACAGCAGAAAAACAGCAGAAAAACCCACCAGAAACAGCAGAAAAACAGCAGAAAAACCCACCAGAAACAGCAGAAAAACAGCCAGAAAAACCCACCAGAAACAGCAGAAAAACAGCAGAAAAACCCACCAGAAACAGCAGAAAACCACCAGAAAAAACCCACCAGAATCAGCAGAAAAACACCAGAAAAACCCACGCAGAAACAGCAGGAAAAACACCAGAAAAAACCCATCAGAAACAGCAGATAAAACACCA